>NC_090023.1:4532541-4800041 GCF_037176765.1 Anolis sagrei
TGCGGTGGCGGGGGGAGTGATGGAGCATGGGGTTGTGTGTGTGCGTGCGGCAGGGGGTGTGTGTGTGCAGGAAGCGGCGTGGCGGGGCTTGGAGTGGGCATGACTTCTGCAGAGGGAACGTTGGCCGGAAGGCTGTGTGCGCGCGCCAGGGAACTTGTGCCTGGGCACCAATGCGCATGCTCAGTTGTTTTGCTGTTTTGTGAGTGTGTTGTTGTGTTGTTTTTCATTTTGAGTAGATATGTTTGTACCTTGTGGGTTGTGTTATGGGCATGGGAATTTTGGTTAAGTTTCGTTGGGGGATTTTTGAGTTTTGTTGTTTTGCCATTTTGTGAGTGTGTTGTTGTGTTGTTTTTCATTTTGAGTAGATATGTTTGTACCTTGTGGGTTGTGTTATGGGCATGGGAATTTTGGTTAAGTTTCGTTGGGGGATTTTTGAGTTTTGTTGTTTTGCCATTTTGTGAGTGTGTTGTTGTGTTGTTTTTCATTTTGAGTAGATATGTTTGTACCTTGTGGGTTGTGTTATGGGCATGGGAATTTTGGTTAAGTTTCGTTGGGGGGTTGTGGAGTTTTGCTGTCCGGTTGAACCAACCTAACAGATTTATATATATAGATTCATAACATTAGCAAAATGACAGTTATGAAGTAGCAACAAAAATAATGTTATGGTTGGGGGTCACCACAACATGAGGAACTGTATTAAGGGGTTGTGGTATTGGGAAGGGTGAGAAACCCTGCTCTAGGTGCTCTTACTGCCTATTACAGGGAAAACCAGCTGATCCCCAACCCATCTAAAACACAGACATGTGCTTTTCATTTCAAGAACAGACAAGCATCCTGAGCTCTGAGGATTATTACCTGGGAAGGAATCCCACTGGAGCATTGCAGCGCACCCACATACATCGGAGTCACTCTGGACCATGCTCTGACCTACAAGAAGCACTGCCAGAACACCAAGCAAAAAGTGGGCGCTAGAAACAATATCATGCGAAAGCTGACTGGCACAACCTGGGGATCACAACCAGACACAGTGAAGGCATCTGCCCTTGCGCTGAGTATGCATATGCCCAGTGTGGAACACATCTCACCATGCAGCTGGTGGAGCATGAAGTGGAAGATCCACAAAACATGATGGATCTATCTCTGGACCTGAAATTGGGGCCTGATTTTCAGGAGCCAAAGGATGGCAAGTGCCTGGATGAAGAGAGGGAAGAATAGCTGTGTCTCTGTGGCTGAAACCCCACAAAGGAGCCCTGGGGTCCCCCACACACAAACACACACTCAGTGTGGGAGGGGGCTCATTGAACTGGCTGGGATTGAAAGGCAGCTATTTTAGCCTTTGGAAGGAATGAAGGGGGGCATTAACCAGTTAATGGCCAGAGGAAAGGAAACAGCTGCCTCTCCTTCTCTCCTCCTTCTTTTCTTCTCTCTTCCTCCTCTTTTTCTTCACTTCCACTTTCTCTCTTAGAATCATAGAATCATAGAATCCAAGAGTTGGAAGAGACCTCCTGGGCCATCCAGTCCAACCCCGTTCTGCCAAGAAACAGGAATATTGCATTCAAATCATCCCTGACAGATGGCCATCCAGCCTCTGCTTAAAAACTTCCAAAGAAGGAGCCTCCACCACACTCCGGGGCAGAGAGTTCCACTGCTGAACGGCTCTCACAGTCATAGAATCATAGAATCCAAGAGTTGGAAGAGACCTCATGGGCCATCCAGTCCAACCCCATTCTGTCAAGAAGCAGGAATATGGCATTCAAATCACCCCTGGCAGATGGCCATCCAGCCCCTGTTTAAAAGCTTCCAATGAAGGAGCCTCCACCACACTCCGGGGCAGAGAGTTCCACTGCTTAACGGTTCTCACAGTCATAGAATCATAGAATCCAAGAGTTGGAAGAGACCTCCTGGGCCATCCAGTCCAACCCCATTCTGCCAAGAAGCAGGAATATTGCATTCAAATCACCCCTGACAAATGGCCATCCAGCCTCTGTTTAAAAGCTTCCAAAGAAGGAGCCTCCACCACACTCTGGGGCAGAGAGTTCCACTCTTCCTCCTACTTTTCTCCTCCTTCTCATCTCCTTCCTCTTTCTCAACTTTTTCCTTCTTCTTCCCTTGTCCTCCTTTGCCTTCTCCATCCTCACCTTCACTTTCACCTTGATCTCCATCTCCTTCACCTTCTTCAAGTTTCCATCTTTGTCTCCTCCTCCTCCTCCCCTTCTTCTCACTCTTTTTTCCCTCCCTCTTTTCTTCTTCTTCCTCCTCCCTCTTTTCCCCTTTTCTTTTCTTCTTCATCATCCTCTTTTTCTTCTTCTATAATTTTTATCTTCCTCCTCATTTCTTTCTCCTCCTTCACCTTCTCGATCTTCACCTTCACTTTCACCTTTATTTCTCCATCTCCAAACCCCACTTTTTTTTCAACTCTTCCTCTCTTTCTACCTCTTTTTTTCTTCTTCTTCCCTTTTCCTTCCTCCTCTTTCTTCTCTTTCTCTTCTTTTTCTCTTCCTATTCACTTTTGTCTTTTCTTCCTCCTTGACTTCTCTTCCTCTGCCTTCTTCACTCTCATTCCCCTATTTTCACCTTCTCCTCCTTCTTCTTCCGCTACCTCTCTTTCTCCCTGTTTTCTTCTTCCTCTTCTTCCTTTTTTCTTCCTCCTTTTCTTTCTCTTTTTTCTTTTTCTCCTATTTCCATTTTTCTCTTATTCCTTATTTCTTTCCCCTCTTTCATCTTCTCCATCTTCAATTTCATCTTCTTGCCTTTCTTCCCCTTCTTCCTTTCTCCCTTTCTCATTCCTCTTCTTTTTCTCCTCCTATTCACTTTTTTCTTTTCCTCCTTCACCTTCTCCCTGTTCACTTTCACCTTCATTTCTCCATTTTCACCTCCTCCCCTTTCTTCTTCCTCTCTTCCTCCCTCTTTTCTTCTTCTGCATCCTTTTCCCTTTTCCCTTCCTGCTTTTTCTTGTCTTTCTCTTCTTTCTCTCCTCCTATTCACTTTTCTTCCTCCTCATTACCTTCTCCTCCTTCACCTTCTCTATTTTCACTTTCACCTTAACTTCTCCATTCTTACCTTCTCCCCTTCTTCCTCTTACACTTCTTCTTCTTCCTTTCCCCTTCCTCCTTTTTCTTTCCTTTTCTCTTCTAAGATTATTATCATCATTATTATTCATTTTGTTCCTACTCACATTTTTCTTCTCTTCCTCCTCATTTCATTCTCCATCTTCACCACCTCCATCTTCACCTTCACTTTCATCTTCTCCACATTCATTTCTCAATTTCACCTCCCCTTCTTCTCCCTCTTCCTTTTTTCTTCTTCCTTTTTATTCCTCCCTTTCCTTCTCTTTCTCCTCCTCTCCTCCTCTTCTTTGTCTTTTCTCCCTTGGCTTCTGCTTCCTCCTTGTCTTCAACGTTTACTTCCTACGCATCCTGTTTTTCTTAGATCCCTTTCCTACTCTTCTCCTTTTTCTCCCTCTCCTTTTCTTCATCTTCTTGCTCCTCCTCCCCTCTTCTTCCTCTCACTTTCCTTCTCCTTCCTCTTGCCTTCCTCTTTTTCCTTGTAGTTCTCTCCTCCTTCTTCTTCTCCTTCTTCTTTCCCACTCTCCTCCTTTCCTCTTTGTCTTCTGTCTTCTCCTTTTCTTCACCTTCTTCCTCTTCCTCCTCCTCGTCTTTCCTCTTTTCCTTCTGTTCCTCCTCATCTCCCTCCTATCTCCCTTTTTCCCATCTTCCTTTTCCATCCACCCTTCTTCTTCCCTTTCTTCTTCTCTCCTTTCATTCAAGGGCTTGGATCTGTCTGATGTGAGATGAAGGGGAGGGTGGTGGGAGAGGTATTTGTTGGCATCCCTCTTTCCCTTCCAAAGTGGGACCCAAATCGTAATTCATGGGAATCTGAATCTGAGCCCGAAGGAAGGAGAAGGAGAGAAAGGGAAGAAGGAGAAAGGGGAAGGGGAAAAGGAGAGAGAGGGAAAGTGGAAGGAGAATTGGAGAGAAAGGGAAGGAGAAGCAGGAGAGAGAGAAGGAGAGAGAAGGTGAAAGAAAGTGAAAAAGAAAAAGAGGAAGGAGGAAGAGAATGAGAAGGAGAGTAGAAGGAGAGAAAGTGAAGAGAAGGAGAAAGAGAAAGAGGAGAGAAGGAGAACGAGGAGAAAGGGGAGGAAAAAGAGAATGGGAAGGAGAGAAGAAAGAAGAAGGGGAGAAAGTGGAAAGAAGGAGAAAAAGAAAGAGGGGAGGAAGAGAACGAGGGGAGAGAGAAAGGGGAGGAGAAAGAGAAGGAAAAGCACGAAGAAGGAGAAAAAGGACATCAGGAGAGAAGAAAGGAGGGAAAGGTGAGGAAGAAAAGGGAGGGAAGGAAAGAAGGAAGGAAGGAAGAAAGAAGAGGGAAGGAAGGAAGGAAGGAAGGAGAGAAAGAGAGAGACGGCAGAAAGAAAGGAAGGAAAGACAGAAAGAAAGAAAGAAGGAAGGAAAGATCGCAGAAAGGGGAGGAAAGGAAGGAAGGAGAGAAAGAAATAGAGAGAAAGAATGCAGAAAGGAAGGAAGGAAAGACAGAAGGAAATAAAGCAGAAAGAGGAGAAAAGGAAGGAAGGAATGAGGGAGGGAGGGAAACAAAAGGAAGGAAGGAAAGACAGAAGGAAGGAAGGAAGGAAGGAAGGAAGGAAGGAAGGAAGGAAGGAAAGATAGCAGAAAAAGGAGGGACGAAGGAAGGAAGGAATCATAGAATCAAAGAGTTGGAAGAGACCTCATGGGCCATCCAGTCCAACCCCCTGCCAAGAAGCAGGAATATTGCATTCAAATCAGGAAGGAAGGAAGGAAGGAAGGAGGGAGGGAGGGAGGGAGGGAGGAGGGAGGGAGGGAGGGAGGGAGGGAGGGAGGAGGGAGGGAGGAGGGAGGGAGGGAGGGAAGGAAGGAAGGAAGGAAGGAAGGAAGGAAGGAAGGAAGGAAGGAGGAAGGAAGGAAGGAAGGAAGGAAGGAAGGAAGGAAGGAGGATGAAAGAGTAGAAGGGGAGGAGAAAGAGGGAAGGAAGGAAGGAAGGAAGGAAGGAAGGAAGGAAGGAAGGAGGAAGGATGAAAGAGTAGAAGGGGAGGGAGAAAGAGGGAAGGAAGGAAGGAAGGAAGGAAGGAAGGAAGGAAGGAAGGAAGGAAGGATGAAAGGGTAGAAGGGGAGGGAGAAAGAGGGAAGAAGTAAGGAAGGAAGGAAGGAAGGAAGGAAGGAGGAAGGATGAAAGAGTAGAAGGGGAGGGAGAAAGAGGGAAGGAAGGAAGGAAGGAAGGAAGGAAGGATGAAAGGGTAGAAGGGGAGGGAGAAAGAGGGAAGAAGTAAGGAAGGAAGGAAGGGAGGAGGAAGGATGAAAGAGTAGAAGGGGAGGGAGAAAGAGGGAAGGAAGGAAGGAAGGAAGGAAGGAAGGAAGGAAGGAGGAAGGATGAAAGAGTAGAAGGAGAGGGAGAAAGAGGGAAGGAAGGAAGGAAGGAGGATGAAAGAGTAGAAGGGGAGGGGAGAAAGAGGGAAGGAAGGAAGGAAGGAAGGAAGGAAGGAAGGAAGGAAGGAAGGAAGGAGGAAGGATGAAAGAGTAGAAGGGGAGGGAGAAAGAGGGAAGGAAGGAAGGAAGGAAGGAGGAAGGATGAAAGAGTAGAAGGGGAGGGAGAAAGAGGGAAGGAAGGAAGGAAGGAAGGAGGAAGGATGAAAGAGTAGAAGGGGAGGGAGAAAGAGGGAAGGAAGGAAGGGAGGAAGGAAGGAAGGAAGGAAGGAAGGAGGAAGGATGAAAGAGTAGAAGGGGAGGGAGAAAGAGGGAAGGAAGGAAGGAAGGAAGGAAGGAAGGAAGGAAGGAAGGAAGGAAGGAAGGAAGGAGGAAGGATGAAAGAGTAGAAGGGGAGGGAGAAAGAGGGAAGGAAGGAAGGAAGGAAGGAAGGAAGGAAGGAAGGAAGGAAGGAAGGAAGGAAGGAAGGAAGGAAGGAAGGAAGGAAGGAAGGAAGGGAGCAGGCTTGTCCCCTGAGCTGGAAATCCCTCCCGCTCTAAATAAATGCCACGGAATAGATAATAATACCGCCGCGCGTGCAATAAATACACTCCGGGTGTGGAATCCCAGCCTGCCTCCCAACGACGTGATCTATTCTCCGGGATCCATTGTGATCTCCTTTCCCCCTGGTCTCCTTCCCAATCCCTTCTCCCATCTTCGGGGTGTTTTTCACCTGTGGGGAGCTGCCCTGAGTCCCCTCCACAGAAGAAAACGGGAGATCAATAGAATGACAGTCATCTTAACAATAAGGTTTGGTTTTTTTGTTGTGTCAGGAGCGACTTGAGAAACTTCAAGTCGCTCCTGGTGTGAGAGAATTGGCCGTCTGCAGGGACGTTGCCCAGGGGACGCTCATATGATTGGATGTTTTTATCATCCTTGTGGGAGGTTTCTCTCGTGTCCTCGCATGAGGAGCTGGAGCTGACAGAGGGAGCTCATCCGCCTCTCCCCGGATTCGAACCTGCGACCTGTCAGTCTTCAGTCCTGTATAGGATTCAATATGATCCCGATAGAGAAGGAAAAAAACACGGGGGGGGGGGGTGGCATTTGGACATCCCATCATAAGAGGGAATTGGCCAGCTAATCAACCTTTCTCCTTCCACAAAAATGTATTGATTAGCAGTGAAATAACCACCATAGCGACAATTGGTCGTTACAGGATGCATTTGGGTGGAAGGGGTGTGTGTGTGTGTGTGTGTATTCTTTTCCATATGGTGCCACAAATAGAAAAATATAAGAAACTACTCTTTAATATATATTGAATTCAGGATGTCCCCCATATTGTTCTGTGTGTGTGTGTGTGTGTGTGTGTGTATTGTTCTCTCTCTCTCTCTAGATATATGTGTGTGTATAATGTATTATATGTATATTGTTCTCTCTCTCTCTAGACATAAATTTAGAATATTACATTATATTTTGTTCTCTATATATTATATTTTGTTCTCTCTTTATATTATATTGTATTAATTATATATTATATTATACTATATATTGTTCTCTCTCTATATATGGAATATATTATATATTTGATCTCTCTATATATTATATATTATTCCCTCTATATTATATATTATATTATATTATAATATATAGAGAGAACAAATATATAATATATTCTATATATATAGAGAGAGAGAACAATACAATTATATTATATGTTGTTCTCTCTTTATATTATATTATATTATTATTATTATTATATATTCTCTCTCTCTCTCTCTCTATATATATATATATATATATATTATATTATACTATATATTGTTCTCTCTCTATATATGGAATATATTATATATTTGATCTCGCTCTATATTATATATTATTCCCTCTATATTATATATTATATTATATTATATTATATTATATTATATATATTATATATTATATTATATTATATATATTATATATTATATATATTATATTATATTATATTATAATAAAGAGGGAACAATATATAATATATAGAGAGAACAAATATATAATATATTCTATATATATAGAGAGAGAGAACAATACAATTATATTATATGTTGTTCTCTCTTTATATTATATTATTATTATTATTATATATTCTCTCTCTCTCTCTCTCTCTCTCTCTCTCTCTCGCTATATATATATATATATATATTATATTATACTATATATTGTTCTCTCTCTATATATGGAATATATTATATATTTGATCTCGCTCTATATTATATATTATTCCCTCTATATTATATATTATATTATATTATATTATATTATATTATATTATATTATATTATATTATATTATATTATATATATTATATATTATATATATTATATTATATTATATTATATTATATTATATTATATTATATTATAATAAAGAGGGAACAATATATAATATATAGAGAGAACAAATATATAATATATTCTATATATATATAGAGAGAGAACAATACAATTATATTATATGTTGTTCTCTCTTTATATTATATTATATTATTATTATTATTATATTCTCTCTCTCTCTCTCTCTCTCTCTATATATATATATATATATATATTATATTATACTATATATTGTTCTCTTCTATATATGGAATATATTATATATTTGATCTCGCTCTATATTATATATTAATTCCCTCTATATTATATATTATATTATATTATATTATATTATATTATATTATATATTATATATATTATATTATATTATATATATTATATATTATATATATTATATTATATTATATTATAATAAAGAGGGAACAATATATAATATATAGAGAGAACAAATATATAATATATTCTATATAGAGAGAGAGAGAGAACAATACAATTATATTATATGTTGTTCTCTCTTTATATTATATTATATTATTATTATTATTATATATTCTCTCTCTCTCTCTCTCTATATATATATATAATATTATATTATACTATATATTGTTCTCTCTATATATATGGAATATATTATATATTTGTTCTCATCTATATATTATATAGTATTCCCTCTATATTATATTATATTTTATTATATTATATTAATTATATATATTATATTATATTGATATTATATTAAAGAGGGAACAATATATAATATATAGAGAGAACAAATATATAATATATTCCAGTATATATATAGAGAGAGAGAACAAGACAATTATATTATATGTTGTTCTCTCTTTATATATATATATATTATTAGTTATTATTATTATTATATCTCTCTCTCTCTCTCTCTCTATATATATATATATATATATGAGAGAGGATATGGAAACACACTCTGAATGCAATATAATATATATAGAGAGGACAAATATATAATATATTCCATATATATAGAGAGAGAACAATACAATTAATATTATATGTTGTTCTCTCTTTATATTATATTATATATTATTATTATTATATTATATATTCTCTCTCTCTCTCTCTCTCTCTCTCTCTCTCTCTCTCTCTATATATATATATATATATATATATATATATATATATATATATGAGAGAGAGGATATGGAAACACACTCTGAATGCAATATATACTAAAGAGTAGTTCCTTTTTCTACCTGGACAACAATCCCACGCCTTTAATACTTAATATTACAAGACCTAATGATAGCAAACCATTACTGCAAGGTTGGCATTGCAAGGAAAGGAAAGGCAGCCAAGGAAGGAAGGAGAGAAAGAAAGAGAAATAAGGCAGAAAGGAAGGAAGCAAGGAAGGAAGGAAGGAAGGAGAGAAGAAGGCAGAAAGGAAGGAAGGAAGGAAGGAAGGGGAAGGGAAGGGAAGGAAAGGAAAGGAAAGGAAAGGAAAGGAAAGGAGAGAAAGAAAGAGAGAAAAGGAAGGCAGAAAGGAAGGAAAGGAAAGGAGAGAAAGAGAGAGAGAGAGAGAGAGAGAGAAAGAAGGCAGAAAGGAAGTAAAGAAAGAAAGAGAGAGAGAAGGCAGAAAGGAAGGAAGGAAAGGAAGGGGAGAAAGAAAGAGAGAGAGAGAGAAGGCAGAAAGGAAGGAAGGAAATGAAGGAGAGAAAGAAAGAGAGAGAGAGAGGCAGAAAGGAAGGAAGGAAGGAGAGAAAGAGAGAAAGAAGGCAAAAAGAAAGGAAGGAAAGAAAGAAGGAAGGAGAGAAAGAAGGAAGGAAGGAAGGAAGGAGAGAAAGAAAGAGAGAGAGAGAAGGCAGAAAGGAAGGAAGGAAATGAAGGAGAGAAAGAAAGAGAGAGAGAGAAGGCAGAAAGGAAGGAAGGAAGGAAGGAAGGAGAGAAAGAGAGAGAAAGAAGGCAAAAAGAAAGGAAAGGAAGGAAAGAAAGAAGGAAGGAGAGAAAGAAGGGAAGGAAGGAAGGAAGGAAGGAAGGAAGGAAGGAAGGAAGGAAGGAAGGAGAGAAAGGAAGAAGGCAGAAAGGAAGGGGAAGGGGAAGGGAAGGAAGGAGAGAAAGAGAGAAAGAAGACAGAAAAGAAGGAAAGGAGGAGGAAGGAAAGAAAGAAGGAATGAAGGAAAGAAAGCAGAAAGAGGAGGAAAAGAAGGAAGGAAGGATATTCTTGTTTATTCCCAGGTGCCTTATTTGTGCGAAAATCCGAAAGAGAGAGAGAGAGAGAGAGAGAGTATACATATGTATTTTGGACTCTGCTTTATCTCCCAAGGAGGAGTGGGAAAGAGGTGTGAGGCCTGGGCATTCTCTCCTGACGTTTCGCCCACATCTATGGCCGGCATCCTCAGAGGTTGTGAGGTCTGTTGGAACTAGGCAAGTGGGGTTTATATACCTCAAGCCCTTCAAACAGGTGCGCCAAGCGCTTTAAACCCCTTGGGCGCCGGACCCGCCGAAGGGCGCATCTGCACTGGAGAATTAGCGCCCTTGAAAGGAGCTAAGCGGGGTCGAACTGGATTAACCCGACAGTGTAGATGCAGCCTAGTAAGGATCTGCAGGAGAAAGCATTACAGCCATCCCACCCTTATATTGTTGTTGCTGTTGTTATAAAGTTCCAAATCCCAGGACTAAAATTACAACCCAGAAGAACAAAACTTTGGGGAACTACATCTCCCAAGCTTCCCTGGGATATGTTTTTAGGGATTTAAACTGATTTAAAAAATACCAACGATATTTAATTCAGCTTTAATGGTTGTATATATATTTTTAAATATGTTAAATGCAATAGAATCTGGCTTCATTGCAGGAAGAGCACAATCAAAGCACTCCCAACAGGATGGCCACCCAGCCTTGGTAATAATAATAATAATAATAATAATAATAATAATAATGGCCACCCAGCTTCTGTTTAAAAGCTTCCAAGGAAGTGGCTTCCACCAGACTCCTAGGCAGAGAGTTCCACTGCTGAACATGACGACGGTGATAGTAATGATGGTGGAGCCAGGGCAGTTTGACTGCTGAACATAACAACAACAACAACAACAACAACAATAATAATAACAATCAAATACTCTGGCACAAGCCAGTCAAGGGGGTCCCAGTGGTGATGCAGTGCCTCAAGACCTTGGCCTGCACTTAAAAACAATCACCACTGACAAAATTACCATCTGCCAGCTGCAAAAGGCTTCAAGCTACAAGAAAGGAGATTCCATCTGAACATGAGGAAGAACTTCCTGACTGTGAGAGCCGTTCAGCAGTGGAACTCTCTGCCCCGGAGTGTGGTGGAGGCTCCTTCTTTGGAAGCTTTGAAGCAGAGGCTGGATGGCCATCTGTCGGGGGTGATTTGAATGCAATATTCCTGCTTCTTGGCAGAATGGGGTTGGACTGGATGGCCCAGGAGGTCTCTTCCAACTCTTTCATTCTATGATTCTATGATTACTGGATCTGAACCCATTATTCGCCCAACAGAACTGAAGACTTCCATTATCACAGCCTGAGAAGAAACCATTGGATACCAAACCAAGAAACATCAAGATTAGTTTGACGGAAATGACAAACAAACCAGGGATGAGCTTGCAGCCCTGCCTAGCTTGGAAGAAGTCAGCAATGCCATCGTCCAACAAAAAAAATAACAAAGCCAGTGGACCTGATGGGATCCCTGCTGAAATCTTTAAAGAAGGAGGACCTGAGCTGACACAACAACTCCACCACCTCATAGAAAAAGTGTGGGTGACCGAGAATATCCCAGCAGATTTCAAGGATGCCACCATCATCACCCACTTAAAAACTCTGGCATAGACACTGAGAACTGGGAAGCCCTGGCCCTTGAGTGCTCCAACTGGAGGTCAGCTGTGACCAGCAGTGCTGTAGAATTTGAAGAGGCATGAATGGAGGGCAAAAGAGAGAAACATGCCAAGAGGAAGGCACGTCAAGCCAACCCCAATCAGGACCACCTTCCATCTGGAAGCCAATGCCCTCACTGTGGGAGAAGATGCAGATCAAGAATAGGACTCCACAGTCACCTACGGACCCACTGCCAGGAGACCAACCTTGGAAGACAATCCTACTCAGACAACGACTAGTAGAAGTAAGTTACTACTTGTTACTTCAGAAATGAACTCAAACAATGTCCAGTTTGTAGTCCATGACTAATGGATCCCAATGAGATGGAACACTCCGAAAATGTTGAGGAACATTGGAACAAACATGGCAGAGAGACGTCAAGAAAAAGATCTATGCCAGCGCAAAAGCTAAGGTCCAAAGAAGGACAAGAGAACTCAAGAACATCTGGTGGACAAAGAAGGCTGAAGAAATCCACACCTGGCAGGTACCCATGATGCTCAGGGATTTTTCAAAGCCACAAAGGTCATCTGCGGACCAAGAAACTATGGCATACACCCGATGGAACATCAGATGGAACCAAACTCCTGAAGGACCAAAACTCAATTGCACTAGTTGGAAAGAACACTACCAAAGCCTCCTGAACCGCAGCTCCAATGTGGCCGAAGAGGTTCTCTCACAAATCCCGCAACAACAAACAAGGGATGAGCTTGCAGCACTGCCTACTTTGGAAGAAGTCAGCAATGCCATCAGCCAACAAAAAAAAATAACAAAGCCAGTGGACCAGATGGGATCCCTGCTGAAATCTTTAAAGAGGGAGGACCTGAGCTGACACCTGATGGAACATCAGATGGAACCAAACTTCTGAAGGACCAAAAATCAATTGCACTACGTTGGAAAGATGAGCTTGCAGCACTGCCTAGCTTGGAAGAAGTCAGCAATGCCAGCAGCCAAAATAACAAAGCCAGCGGACCTGATGGGATCCCTGCTGAAATTTTTAAAGGAGGAGGACCCGAGCTGACACAACAACTCCACCAGCTCATAGAAAAAGTGTGAGTGACCGAGATTTCAAGAGGAAGGACTGGGGGTCTCTATTACTCGCCCCTCATTGGGTGAGACCCCCCCCCCCCCCGCGCAAGGGTTAGTCAGGGGGCGTGGCCTAGGAGAAGCCCCGCCCCCTGCCCACCTCCTCCTCCTTCCCTGCCTCCCTCCCTGCTCCCTTCAGTCGTGCCCAGGCAGGCGGCCGGAGAGAAGCCTCATCCTCATCCTGGCGGGGAGCGCCTGCCTGTCCTGGTGGTCCAGCTCCCCCTCCTCGTCCTCTCCAGCCATGGACTACTCCTACCTGAACTCGTACGACTCGTGCATGGCGGCCATGGAGGCCTCGGCGGCGTACGCGGCGGCGGACTTCGGCTCCCCGTGCAGCCAGGGCGGGGGTCCCGGGGGCGCCGCCGCCTTCCAGTACAGCCCGCTCCGGGGGCCCTTCGCCGCCGCCCCCGCCCCCGCCGGGACCCCCCTCGGCGCCGCCCCACAGTGCGCCCTCGGAGCCGCCCTCCGAGAACACCCGCCCGCGCCCTACGCCGCCGGTGAGCAACGGGACGCAGACAGACAGCCGCGCGAGCCTCTGCCCGGAGGGGTCGGGTGGGGGGGGGGACTCTGGCAAGGCATGGCACAACACGGGGAGGGAGGGCCCAAGTTGGACCGTGCCTGGTGTAGGCGCACCAGTCTTCTTTCCTTTCCCTTCCTTTCATACTGCCTTCTTCCTCTCTCTTTCTTTTCCTCTTTCTCTCCTTCTTTTCTTACTGCCTTCTTTCTTTCTTTCTTTCTTTCTTTCTTTCTTTCTTACTACCTTCTCTCTCTCTCTCTTTCCTTCCTTCCTTCTTTCCTTCCTACGTTTTTACTGGCTTATTTTCCTCTTTCTTTCTCTCCTTCCTTCCTTTCTACCTTCTCTCTCTCTTTCCTTCTTTCCTTTCCTTTCCCTTCTTTCCTTACTGCCTTCTTCTTCTCTCTTTCTTTTCCTCTTTCTCTCCTTCCTTTCTTACGCCCTTCTTTCTTGCTTGCTTTCTTTCTTTCTGACTACCTTCTCTCTCTTTCCTTCCTTCCTTCTTTCCTTCCTACGTGTTACTGGCTTATTTTCCTCTTTCTTTCTCTCCTTCGTTCCTTTCTACCTTCTCTCTCTCTTTCCTTCTTTCCTTTCCTTTCCCTTCTTTCCTTACTGCCTTCTTCTTCTCTCTTTCTTTTCCTCTTTCTCTCCTTCCTTTCTTACGCCCTTCTTTCTTGCTTGCTTTCTTTCTTTCTTACTACCTTCTCTCTCTCTTTCCTTCCTTCCTTCCTTCTTTCCTTCCTACGTAATACTGGCTTATTTTCCTCTTTCTTTCTCTCCTTCCTTCCTTTCTACCTTCTCTCTCTCTTTCCTTCTTTCCTTTCCTTTCCCTTCTTTCCTTACTGCCTTCTTCTCTCTTTTCCTCTTTCTCTCCTTCCTTCCTACCTTCTCTCTCTCTTTCCTTCTTTCCTTCTTTCCTTTCCCTTCCTTCCTTACTGCCTTCTTCTTCTCTCTTTTCCTCTTTCTCTCCTTCCTTCCTACCTTCTCTCTCTCTTTCCTTCTTTACTTTCCCTTCCTTCCTTACTGCCTTCTTCCTCTCTTTTTTCTTCTTTCTCTCCTTCCTTTCTTGCTGCCTTCTTTTCCTCTTTCTTTATTTTTTCTCGCTTTCCTTCCTTTTTTACTGCCTTCTTTCTCTTTCTTTCCTTCCTACCTTTTTACTGGCTTCTTTTCCTCTTTCTTTCTTTCTTTCTTTCTACCTTCTTTCTCTCTCTTTCCTTCTTTCTTTCTTTTCTTCCTTCCACCATCTCTGTTTTCTTTCCTTCTTCCGTCCTTTCTTTCTGTCTTCTGTTTCCTTCCTTCCTTCCTTTATTTTACCCTCTCTTTCTGCTATATTTTCTTCTTCCTCTCCTTCCTCTCCTTCCTTCGTGCCTTCTTCCTCTCTTTTTCTTTTCCTCTTTCTCTCCTTCCTTTCTTGCTGCCTTCTTTTCCTCTTTCTTTCTTTCTTTCTCGCTTTCCTTCCTTTTTTACTGGCTTCTTTTCCTCTTTCTTTCCTTCCTTCCTTCCTTTCTTTCTTTCCTTCCTTCCATCCTCTTTCTGTTTTCTTTCCTCCGTCCTTCCTTTCTTACTGCCTTCTTTCTCTTTCTTTCCTTCCTTCCTACCTTTTTACTGGCTTCTTTTCCTTTTTCTTTCTTTCCTTCTTTCTTTCTTTCTTTCTTTCTTTCTTTCCTTCCTTCCACCCTCTTTCTGTGTTCTCCTTCCTTTCTTACTGCCTTCTATTTCTTTCCTTCCTTCCTTCCTTCCTTCCTTCATTCATTCATTCATTTTACCCTCTCTTTCTGCTATATTTTCTTCTTTCTCTCCTTCCTTCCTTCCTTCCTGCCTACTTCCTCTCTCTTTCTTTTCCTCTTTCTCCCTTTCGTTTCTTACTGCCATCTTTCCCTCATGCTTTCTTTCTTTCTTTACTACCTTCTCTCTCTCTTTCTTTCCTTCCTTCCTTCCTTCCTTCCTTCCTTCCTTCCTTCCTACGTTTTTTCCTGGCTTATTTTCCTCTTTCTTTCTCTCCTTCCTTTCTTTCTTTCTGCCTTCTCTCTTTCTCTCTTTCCTTCTTTGCTTGCTTACTTGTTTCCTTCCTTCCTACCTGCCTACCTTTTTAGTGGCTTCTTTTCCTCTTTCTTTCTTTCTTTCTTTCTTTCTCTCTTTCTTTCTTTCCTTCCTTCTTTTCTTTCTGCCTTCTCTTTCTCTCTCTCTCTCTTCTTTCTTCCTCCCTTTCCCCTCTCGTCCTGCTTTCTTTCCTTCTCTTCTTTCTGCCTTCTTTTTCTTTCTCTCCTTCATCCTTTCCTTCCTTTTCACCTTTCTTCCTGCCTCCTTTCTGTACTTCCTTCCTTCACTTTCTGTTTCCTTCCTTCCTCCCTGCCTCCTTTTTCTCATTCTTTTTTCTTTCCTTCCTTTCTTCCTTCCCTTCCCTCTCTCTTTCTGCTATCTTTCCTTCTTTCCCTCCTTCCTTCCTTTCTTTCAGACTTCTTTACTTCCTCCCTTCCTTTTCCCCTCTCTCTGCTTTCTTTCCTTCTGTCCTTTGCTTCCTTCCTTTCTGCCTTCTCTCTCTCTCTCTCTCTCTTTTCTCCTTTTCCTTCCTTCTCCCTTCTATTTCGCAGCAGGTGAGAGGGAAGGAGAGGGAGGAAGAGACAGCCCAGCAGCCGCAGGCGCCTCTGTCGGGAGGGGTCGGGTGGGGGCCTCATTGCAAGTTGTGCGGTGACAGATTATGCCAGTATGGGCAAGTTAGAGTGCTGAGCGGGCATGGGCCAACTTGAGCCCTCCCTCCAGGTCTTTGCCCATGCCTGGTGTAGGTGCACCTTCCTTCCTTCCTTCCTTCCTTCCTTCCTTCCTTCCTCCCTCCCTCCCTCCCTCCCTCCTTTCCTTCCTTCTGTCTTCTTTTTCCTCTTTCTTTCTCTCCTTTTTTCGTTCTTTCGTTCTTTTCTCTCTTTCTTTCTCTCCTTCCTTCCTCCCCCCCCCCGCCCTCTCTTCCCGTCTTCCGCCTTTCTTTCTTTCCTTTCTTTCCCTCCTTTCTGTCCATTTCTTTCCCGTGTCTTCTTTTCCTTTCTTGCTTTCTTGCTCTGTCTTTCCTTTCTCATATATCTCCACTTTCGCTTCTCTCCGCTTTTTTCATTTCATCCTCCCTTTCTGCTTTCTTTCTTTCTCTTCCCCTTCCTTCCTTCCTTTCTTCTTTTTCTCTTTCTGTCTTTCTCTCTTTCCTTCCTTTCTTACTGCCTTCGTTTTCTCTTTCTTTCTCTCTTTCCTTCCTTCCTTCCTTCCTTTTCTCTTTCTTTCTCTCTTTCCTTCTTTTCTTGTTGTCATCTTTTTTCCATCCTTCCTTCCTTCCTTTCTTCTTTCCTTCCTTTCTTCTTTTTCTCTTTCTGTCTTTCTCTCTTTCCTTCCTTTCTTAATACCTTCTTTTTCTCATTCTTTCTTTCTCTCCTTCCATTCTTCCTTCCTTTCCCCCCTTTCTGCTTTTTTTCTTCTTTCACTCCTTCCTTCTTTCCTTTCCCCGTCTTTCAGCTTTCTTTCTTTCCTCCTTTCTCTCCTTCCTTCCTGCCTTCTGTTTCCTTTCTTTCCTTCCTTCTCTCCTTCTTTACTCCCTTCCTTCTTTCCTTTCCCCTTCTTTTTCTGCTTTCTTTCCACCTTTCTCTCCTTCCCTCCGTCCTTTTTCTCCTTTCTTTCTCTCTTTCCTTCTTTCCTTCCCCCTCTTTTTCTGCTTTCTTTCCATCTTTCTCCTCTTTCTTTCTTTTTTACTGCGTTCTTTTCTTTCTTTATTCCTTTCTCTCTCCCCCCTTTCCTTTCTTGCTGTATTCATTCTTTCCTTCTTTTCCCTCTTTCCCTCTCTTTCTGACTTCTTTCTCTCGTTCCTTGCTTTCTTCCGTCTTTTTCTCTTTCTTTCTTCCTCCCTTCCTTCCTTCCTGCCTGCCTTCTTTCCCTCTCCCCCTTCCTTCTTTCTTTCCTTCCTTTTCGTTTCCTTCCTTCCTTCCTTCCTTCTTTCCTTCTCTGTCTTCTTTCTCTCCTATCTTCTCTCTTTCTTTATTTCTCTCCTTCCTTTCCTCCTTTCTTTCTGCCTTTCTTCTTTCTCCTTCCTTCTTTCCTTCCTTCTTTCCTTCTCTGTCTTCTTTCTCTCCTTCCTTTCCTCCTTTCTTTCTGCCCTTTCTATCTCCTTCCTTCCTTCCTTCTCTGTCTTTTTTCTCTCTTTCTTTCTCTCCTACTTTCTTTCTTCCTCTCCTTCCTGCCTTCTTTCTCTCTCCCCCCTTCCTTCCTTCCTTCATTTTCGTTTCTTTCCTTCCTTCCTTCCTTCCTTCTTTCCTTCTCTGTCTTCTTTCTCTCCTACCTTCTCTCTTTCTTTCTCTCCTTCCTTTTCTCCTTTCTTTCTGCCTTCTTTCTTTCTCCTTCCTTCCTTTCCTTCCTATCTTCCTTCTTTCCTTCCTCCTTTCCTTCTCTGTCTTCTTTCTCTCCTACCCTCTTTCTTTCTTTCTTTCTTTCTTTCTCTCCTTTTCTTCCTTCCTTCCTTCCTTCCTTCTTTCCTTCTCTGTCTTCGTTCTCTCCTTCCTTTCCTCCTTTTTTCTGCCTTCTTTCTTTCTCCTTCCTTCCTTCCTTCCTTCCTTCTCTTTTTCCCCTCTTTCTTTCTCTCCTACTTTCTTTCTTTCTCTCCTTCCTTTCCTCCTTTCTTTCTGCCTTCTTTCTTTCTCCTTCCTTCCTTCCTTCCTTTCCTTTCCTTTTCCTCTGTTTCTGCCTTCTCTCTCTCTCCTTCCTTCCTTCCTTCCTTCCTTCCTTCCCGACAAGTGGATTCTTTCTTCCTTTCTTACACCTTTCTTTTCCTCTTTCTTTCTTTCTTTCTTTCTTTCTTTCTTTCCTTCTTTCTCTTCTTCCTTTATTTCTTACACCCTTCTTTTCGTCTTTCTTTCTTTCTCTTCTATCTCTTCTTTCTTCCTTTCTTACACCCTTCTTTTCCTCTTTCTTTCTTTCTCTTCTATCTCTTCTTTCTTCCTTTCTTACACTTGTCTTTCCGACAAGTGGATACCGAGACCCCGGGGTCCCTCTTCTGTGTCCCGCAAAGCGTTCCCCCCTTCGGAGTGACAGCCCGGGGGGCTTCCAGGCGGAGGGAGAGCCCACTCCTCCCTTCTCTTCTCTTCCTTTCCTTGCCAGTCCCTTCTTTCCATCCCAGATCAGAAACGGAACCCGGATCCGGAGCCATCCCGCCCCTTCTTTGGAGACTGAGTGCCTTGGCTCCAGGCTCCGGAGTCTTTGGGATGTGTAGTTTGACCAAGGCCTTCTCTCTCCCTCTCTCTCCCCCCAAAAGCGCGGGTTGGAACAGCAAATCGCAAAGCCCTCGCTTCTGTGGGTTTGCTCTTAAGTTGCATTTGTATGCAAGTCGGAACAGGGACCTTTTCCAAGGGTCACTCCAGCCAAACGTATACCTTTTCCGGCATAGGGAAGGGGGAAGAGTACACCTTTCTTCCTTCCCTTCCTTCCTTCCTTTCCTTTCCTGCCTGGGACCCTCCTCAGGAGATTCCCCCTCACTTTCCGTCCCGTTCTTGTAATTCGGATGTTTCTATCCCGGATTTACTCCCCAAACGGGCCCGATTTCCTTCTGCTGAACCTTGCAAGGCGGTGCGGGAGGGAGCTTTCCGTCTCCAAAGAAGGAAGCCCTCTCCTTCCCTTCCTTCTTCGCTTCCGTCCGTCCTTCCTTCCGTTCCTTTCTTATTTCTTTCCTTCCTTCTTTCCCACTTCCGTTTCTCTTCCTTTCTTCTTTCCTTTTTCCTTCTTTCCCTTCCCTTCTTTCCCGTTTTTCCTTTTTTCCTTCCTTCCTTTCGTTCCCTTCTTTCCTTGCCTTTCTTCCTTTCTTCTTTCCTTTCCTTTTCCTTCCTTCCTTCTTTCCTTTTTCCCCCTTCTTTCTTTCCTCCCTCCCTTCTTCCCTTTCTTCCTTTCCTTCCTTCCATCCTTCCATTTACTTCCTTTTTATTTTCCTTTTCCCCTTTCTTTCTTCCTTCCTTCCCTTCTTCCCTTCCCTTCCTTTCTTCCTTTTCCCCTTCTTTCCTTCCTTCCTTCCCTTCCTTCCTTTCTTCTTTCCTTTTCTTCCCTTCTTTCTTTCCTTCTTCCTTTTCCTTTTTTCCTTCTTTCCTTTTCTTTCCTTCTTTCTTTCCTTCTTCCCTTCCCTTTCCTTTTTCCTTCTTTCCTTCTTTATTTTCCCCCTTCTTTCTTTTCTCCCTCCCTCCCTCCTTTTCTTCCCTTCTTTCTTTCCCTTCCTTCCTTCCTTCCTTCCTTCCTAACTTGTCCTTCCTTTTTATTTTCCTTTTCCCCTTCCTTCCTTTATTTCCTTCCCTTCCTTCCTTTCTTCCTTTTCCTTCCTTTCTTCTTTCCTTTCCTTTTTCCTCCCTTCCTTCTTTTCTTTCCTTCCTTCCTT
Organism: Anolis sagrei; assembly: GCF_037176765.1. Classification (NCBI taxonomy): domain Eukaryota; kingdom Metazoa; phylum Chordata; class Lepidosauria; order Squamata; family Anolidae; genus Anolis; species Anolis sagrei. The sequence goes on from NC_090023.1 coordinate 4,552,195, forward strand.
CCTTCTTTCCTTTCCTTTTTCATTTTTCCTTTTCCCCTCCTTCCCTTCTTCTCTTCCCTTCCTTCCTTCCTTCCTTCCTTCCTTCCTTCCATTTCCTTCCTTCTTTCTTTTCCTTTCCTTCTTTCTCTCCCTCCTTCCGTCCTTCCTTTCTCTCTCCCTTCCTTTCCTCCCTCCTTTCTTTCTTTCATTCATTCCTCTTTCCCTTTCCTTTCCTTTCCTTCCCTCCCTCCCTATGGCCAGAGTAGACCCATATATTGCAGTTCAATGGCAGTGGTGTCAACCTGCCTTCCTTCTCCAGGGAGGACTGGGCTTTCCCTTTCAAAACGCCCTTTCCACTTTGAGAACGGAGACTGCCGACAATAGCCGCACGCCGGGCTTCCTCCTTCCTTCCTCTTTCCTCCTTCCTCCTTGCCTTTACAATCACTCCCAACACAGTTCGGGAATTATTTTTGGCCAAACGAATTATTATAAGTATTATTTGTATCCAGCTTTATCTCCCTAAAATGTAAATAAAAACAAAAACGAAGACATACGATACTGCTTTGAGTTCGAATTTCCCACCTGGAAAGAAACTCAGGTTGCAAAGGCATGTATATATAATTTTGCAATTAAGAAGCAACGAACGAATGTATATAGCCAGATAGATAGATAGATAGATAGATAGATAGATAGAGCAACTTATATATATATATATATACACATATATATACACATACATACATACATACATACATATACCTTTGCAATCTGAATTTATATATTCGAATTCGAATTTCTCACCTGGAAATAAACTCAGATTGCAAAGGCGCATATATATATATATATATATATATTCATTCGTTGCTTCTTAATTGCAAAATTATATATATATATATATATATATATATATATATAAAATTTTGCAATTATGAAGCAACGAATGTATATATCCATATATATTTATGTATATATCCATATATGTAGATCTCTCTTTCTCTCTCTATATATATATAATTTTGCAATTAAGAAGCAACAAATGTATATATCCATATATATTTATGTATATATCCATATATGTAGATCTCTCTTTCTCTATATATATATATATAATTTTGCAATTAAGAAGCAACAAATGTATATATCCATATATATTTATGTATATATCCATATATGTAGATCTCTCTTTCTCTCTCTATATATACAGTATATTCTGGCATATAAGACTACTTTTTAACCCAAGAAATTCTTCTCAAAAGTAAGGGGTCGTCTTATACGCGGGTGTAGTCTTATGCATGGGAGTTGTCTTAACTCTATATTTTAAATGGAAAAGTTGGGTGTCGTCTTATATGCCCAGTCGTCTTATATGCCGGAATATACGGTATATAATTTTGCAATTATGAAGCAACGAATGTATATATCCATATATATTTATGTATATATCCATATATGTAGATCTCTCTTTCTCTCTATATATATATAATTTTGCAATTAAGAAGCAACAAATGTATATATCCATATATATTTATGTATATATCCATATATGTAGATCTCTCTTTCTCTCTCTATATATATATAATTTTGCAATTATGAAGCAACGAATGTATATATCCATATATATTTATGTATATATCCATATATGTAGATCTCTCTTTCTCTCTCTATATATATATAATTTTGCAATTAAGAAGCAACAAATGTATATATCCATATATATTTATGTATATATCCATATATGTAGATCTCTCTTTCTCTCTCTATATATATATAATTTTGCAATTATGAAGCAACGAATGTATATATCCATATATATTTATGTATATATCCATATATGTAGATCTCTCTTTCTCTCTATATATATATATAATTTTGCAATTATGAAGCAACGAATGTATATATCCATATATATTTATGTATATATCCATATATGTAGATCTCTCTTTCTCTCTCTATATATATATAATTTTGCAATTAAGAAGCAACAAATGTATATATCCATATATATATATATAGAGAGAGAGAGAGAGAGAGAGAGAGAGCAACTAATATATCTATCTATATATATACCTTTGCAATCTGAATTTATATGTTCAAATTCGAATTTTCCAACTGGAAATAAATTCAGATTGTAAAGGTGTGTGTGTGTGTGTGTGTGTGTGTGTGTGTGTGTGTGTGTATATATATATATATATATATATATATATTCGTTGCCCCCCCCTCTCTCTCTATATATATATATAATTTTGCAATTAAGAAGCAAGGAATGAATATATCCCTATAAAGATATATATATACACACACACACACACACACACACACACACACACACACGCCTTTGCAACCTCTCTCTCTCTCTCTCTCTCTCTCTCTCTATATATATATATATATATATTGCAATTAAGAAGCAAGGAATGAATATATCTCTATCTATATCTATATATCTGTTTACCTTTGGCAAAGGAGCAAACCTCACTGGGAAACTATATCTATCTATCATTTTGCATTTATGGAGCAACGAATTTATATATCCATATATATATGGATATATATATGGATATATACATTCGTTGCTCCATAAATATATCCATATATATATCCATATATATATGGATATATACATTTGTTGCTACTTAAATGCAAAATGATACATAGATAGATAGATAGATAGACAGATAGAGATAGATAGATATAGTTTCCCAGTGAGATTTGCTCCTTTGCAAAAGGTAAACATCAGCCATTCTTCAACAGGCAAGGAAAAGCCAGGCGCAAAATTAGTTCCTGCTTCATTGCATCATAATAATAACAATAACAACAACAACAACCCACTCTTTTCTTCAAACAATTAAAATGCTGCCATTTTGCAAGGTTTGCAGAAATAAAGGGCCTTGCAAACGGAACTTTGGGATGCTCAATAAAAGCCATGGTTTGGCGCAGGCCTGGGCCAACTTGGGCCCTCCCTCCCTCCAGGTGTTTTGGACTCCAACTCCCACCATTCCTAACAGCCTACCGGCTGTTAGGAGTGGTGGGAGCTGGAGCCCAAAACACCTGGAGGGAGGGAGGGCCCAAGTTGGCCCAGGCTTGGTTTAGAGGAAATCCATCTTTGCTCTCCCATCATAATCCTAACTAGGGCTGCATCTGCACTGTCCAGTGAATGCAGTTTGAGAACACTAACACTACTACTACTACTAATAATAATAATGCATATGCAATCATGGGAGTTGTGCTTTTGCAGGCTCCAAGAGTCCCAGCGCCTAGCCAAAACGACACATCTCAATGTCATAGAATCATAGCATCATAGAATCAAAGAGTTGGAAGAGACCTCCTGGGCAATCCAGTCCAACCCCATTCTGCCAAGAAGCAGGAATATTGCATTCAAAGCACCCCTGACAGATGGCCATCCAGCCTCATAGAATCATAGAATCAAATCATAGAATCATAGAATCAAAGAGTTGGAAGAGACCTCATGGGCCATCCAGTCCAACCCCATTCTGCCAAGAAGCAGGAATATTGCATTCAAATCACCCCTGACAGATGACCATCCAGCCTCTGCTTAAAAGCTTCCAAAGAAGGAGCCTCCATGAGCCATGGCAGTTCAACAATGGGATTTCTAGTTTGATCTTTCAATGTTTTGCAGCCCATGGACCCATGTTTGCAAGCATTGCAGCCTTTTTCTATTAGACCCCTCCTCAGTGCAAGAGCCCAAAGTGATGTGGTTATGAACTTTGAATATGTTTCAATAGGAGCCTAGTGTCTAGGTCCAGGGAAGTCATGCTCCCCATGCTCTATTCCGCTTTGGTTAGACCACACCTGGAATATTGTGTCCAATTCTGGGCACCACAACTCAAGAGAGAGATTGACTCTAAGCTGGAATGTGTCCAGAGGAGGGTGACTAAAATGGTCAACGGTCTGGAGAACAAGCCCTATGAGGAGCGGCTTAAGGAGCTGGGCATGTTTGTGGCGGCAAAAAAAGCCAATGGGATTTTGGCCTGCATCAATAGGAGCATAGTGTCTAGATCTAGGGAAGTAATGCTACCCCTCTATTCTGCTTTGGTTAGACCACATCTGGAATATTGTGTCCATTTCTGGGCACCACAATTCAAGAGAGATATTGACTCTAAGCTGGAATGTGTCCAGAGGAGGGTGACTAAAATGGTCAACGGTCTGGAGAACAAGCCCTATGAGGAGCGGCTTAAGGAGCTGGGCGTGTTTAGCCTGAAGAAGAGAAGGCTGAGAGGGGATATGATAGCCATGTATAAATATGTGAGAGGAAGCCACAGGGAGGAGGAGGGAGCAAGCTTGTTTTCTGCTTCCTTGGAGACTAGGACGCAATGGAACAATGGCTTCAAACTACAAGAGAGGAGATTCCATCTGAACATGAGGAAGAACTTCCTGACTGTGAGAGCCGTTCAGAAGTGGAACTCTCTGCCCCGGAGTGTGGTGTAGGCTCCTTCTTTGGAAGCTTTAAAACAGAGGCTGGATGGCCATCTGTCAGGGGTGCTTTGAATGCAATATTCCTGCTTCTTGGCAGAATGGGGTTGGACTGGATGGCCCATGAGGTCTCTTCCAACTCTTTGATTCTAGGATTCTATGATTCTAATGGTTTTTAACTGGGAATTTTAAAATACTGTTTATATTTACTTCCGTTTTAATGTTTGCATATTGGGTATATTTTAAATTATATGCTAATGCTTTCATGTTAAGCCACTTTGGAGTCTCCTTCAGGAAAGCTAAAGCAGGGTATTATTATTATTATTATTATTATTATTATTATTATTATTACTACTACTACAAGAAGAAGAAGAAGAACAACAACAATTTGTGCTTTAAGTCTCTGGGAGAGATAAAGTGGAGTATAAATATATTATTATTATTATTATTATTATTATTATTATTATTATTATTATTATTTCCAGTCTGAGTCTCCTTCACAAGAGATAAAGCAGGGTATAAATAAATAATAATAAAATAACTTTATTTATAATATAATAATATATTTATAATATAATATATATATTATTTATTACATATAATTAATATGTTGTTATTATTATTATTATTATTATTTCCACTCAGAGGCTCCTTCACGAGAGATAAAGCAGGGTATAAATAAATAATAATAAAATAACTTTATTTATAATATAATAATATATTTATAATATAATATATATATTATTTATTACATATAATTAATATGTTGTTATTATTATTATTATTATTTCCACTCAGAGGCTCCTTCACGAGAGATAAATCAGGGTATAAATAAATAATAATAAAATAACTTTATTTATAATATAATAATATATATTATTTATTATATATAATTAATATATTATTATTATTATTTCCACTCAGAGTCTCCTTCAAGGGAGATAAAGCAGGGTATAAATAAATCATAATACTAAAACTTTATTTACAATATAATAAATATATTATTTATTATTATACTAGCCATCCCCTGCCACATGTTGCTGTGGCTCGCAGGGGGATTCTATGTGGGAGGTTTGGCCCAATTCTATCGTTGGTGGGGTTCAGAATGCTCTTTGACTGTAGGTGAACTAGAAATCCCAGAAACTACAACTCCCAAATGACAAAATCATAATTTTTGAGTGATGGTCACTCCTTGTGTTGTGAGACATTTTGGTGGAAATTGGGGAAAACTGACCTTGGGAGCTGCTTGGATGTCCAGCTCACCTGGAATCAATGAGGAGCCTGAACTGAGCTCACCCCTTCCTTCTTTCCTTCCTTCCTTCCTTCCTTCCTTCCTTCCTTCCTTCCTTCCTTCCTACCTTCCTTCCTTCCTTCCTTCCTTCCTTCCTTCCTTCCTTCCTTCCTTCCTTCCTTCTTTCCTTCCTTCCTTCCTTCCTTCTTTCCTTCCTGCCTGCCTGCCTTCCTCCCTTCCTTCTTTCCTTCCTTCCTTCCTTCCTTCCTTCCTTCCTTCCTTCCTTCTTTCCTTCCTTCCTTCCTTCCTTTCTTCCTTCCTTCTTTCCTTCCTTCCTTCCTTCCTTCTTTCCTTCCTTCCTTCCTTCTTTCCTTCCTTCCTTCCTTCCTTCTTTCCTTCCTTCCTTCTTTCTTCCTTCCTTCCTTCTTTCCTTCTTTCCTTCCTTCCTTCCTTCCTTCTTTCCTTCCTTCCTTCCTTCCTTCCTTCCTTCCTTCCTTCCTTCCTCCCTCCCTCCCTCCCTTCTTTCCTTCCTTCCTTCCTTCCTTCCTTCTTTCCTTCCTTCCTTCCTCCCTTCCTTCCTTCCTCCCTTCCTTCCTTCCTTCCTCCCTTCCTTCTTTCCTTCTTTCCTTCCTTCCTCCCTTCCTTCCTTCCTTCCTTCCTTCCTTCCTTCCTTCTTTCCTTCCTTCCTTCCTTCCTTCCTTCCTTCCTTCCTCCCTCCCTCCCTCCCTTCTTTCCTTCCTTCGTTCCTTCCTTCCTCCTTTCCTTCCTTCCTTCCTTCCTTCCTTCCTTCTTTCCTTCCTTCCTTCCTTCTTTCCTTCCTGCCTGCCTGCCTGCCTTCCTCCCTTCCTTCTTTCCCTCCTTCCTTCCTTCCTTCCTTCCTTCCTTCCTTCTTTCCTTCCTTCCTTCTTTCCTTCCTTCCTTCCTTCCTTCCTTCTTTCCTTCCTTCCTTCCTCCCTTCCTTCCTTCCTTCCTTCCTCCTTTCCTTCCTTCCTTCCTCCTTTCCTTCCTTCCTTCCTTCCTTCCTTCCTTCCTTCCTCCCTCCCTCCCTCCCTTCTTTCCTTCCTTCCTTCCTTCCTTCCTTCCTTCCTCCTTTCCTTCCTTCCTTCCTTCCTTCCTTCCTTCCTTCCTCCCTCCCTCCCTCCCTCCCTTCCTCCCTCCTTCCCTCCCTACTGGGATCTGCACGCATTATTCGTGGATACATCACACAGTCCTAGACACTTGGGAAGTGTCCGAAGTGAGATCCAATACAACAGTCAGGAGATTCAGAGCAGAAATAATAATAATAGTAATAATAATAATAATAATAATAATAATAATAATAAATTCATTATATCTATATAAATAAAAATGTAATGTTCGTTTGTGGGATTAACAGAACTCAAAAACCACTGGACGAACTGACACCAAATTTGGACACAAGACACCTAACAACCCAATGTATGTCCTTCACTCAAAAAAGAATGAGGAAGTACTCCATCAGTGTCACAAGTGAATGGTAAAGCGACAGCTCCCCCGGTGGCCGGAATTCAAAGCATACTCTCATGAAGCTGGAATGTTAAATAGCCTCTGTGTCTCTGTCTATATATGTTGTGTGTCTATGGCATTGAATGTTTGCCATGAATATATGCATTGTGATCTGCCCTGAATCTTCTCTGGGGCGAGAAGGGTGGAATATAAATATTGTATATAATAAATAAATAAATAAATAAATAAAAACACAAATGCAAGATGACCTCAAAGCTCTTTCTTGCTTGCTTTCTTTCTCTCCAAGTTCCCTACAAGTTCTTCTCGGATCCTTCCACCATCAATGAGAAAAGGAAGCAGCGCCGGATCCGCACCACTTTCACCAGTTCGCAGCTGAAGGAGCTGGAGAGGGTCTTCGCCGAGACCCACTACCCGGACATTTACACCCGGGAAGAGCTGGCCCTCAAGATAGACCTCACCGAAGCCAGAGTCCAGGTGAGACATGCCACCATTCCTCCTCCACGGAAGCATGGGCTTCCTTGGAAGGGTCCCCAGAGGTCATCTAGACCAGGCATGGGCTAGCTTTGTAAGTGTGAATGCCACAATTAACAAGCTAGATTAGCATGGCTGTTGTTGCCTGGAGGCACTCTCTGCGGCAATGAGGCAAGTGGGGTGGGAGAAAGAACCCTTGTCTGTTTGAAGCAAGTGTAAATGTTGCAATTAGCAAGCTTGATTAGCATTGAGTAGCCTTTCAGCTGCAAAGTCTGGCTGTTGTTGCCTGGAGGCACCCTCTGTGGGAATGAGGCAAGTGTGGTGTACATATATCTGTGGGATAATGCCCAGGGTGGGAGAAAGAACCCTTGTCTGTTTGAAGCAAGTGTGAATGTTGCAGTTAGCAAGCTTGATTAGCATTGAGTAGCCTTGCAGCTGCAAAGCCTGGCTGTTGTTGCCTGGAGGCACCCTCTGTATATCTGTGGAATAATTTACAGGGTGGGAGAAAGAACAGATGTAAGTGTGAATGTTGCAATTAGCAAGCTTGATTACCATTAAGTAGCCTTACCGCTGCAAAGCCTGGCTGTTGTTGCCTGGAGGCACCCCCTGTGAGAATGGGGCAAGTGGGGTGTATGTATATCTGGAATAATTTACAGGGTGAGAGAAAGAACAGACGTAAGTGTGAATGTTGCAATTAGCAAGCTTGATTAACATTGAGTAGCCTTTCAGCTGCAAAGCCTGGCTGTTGTTGCCTGGGAGGCACCCTCTGTATATCTGTAGAATAATTTACAGGGTGGAAGAAAGAACAGACGTAAGTGTGAATGTTGCAATTAGCAAGCTTGATTAACATTGAGTAGCCTTTCAGCTGCAAAGCCTGGCTGTTGTTTCCTGGAGGCACCCTCTGTATATCTCTGGAATAATTTACAGGGTGGGAGAAAGAACAAAAGTAAGTGTGAATGTTGCAGTTAACAAGCTAAATTAGCATTAACTAGCCTTGCCACTGGAAAGCCTGGCTGTTGTTGCCTGGAGGCACCCTCTGTGGGAATGAGGCAAGTGAGGTGTATGTGTATTTGTGGAATAATTTACAAGGTTAAAGAAAGAACAGACGTAAGTGTGAATGTTGCAATTAGCAAACTTGATTAGCATTGAGTAGCCTTGCAGCTGCAAAGCCTGGCTGTTATTGCCTGGAGGCACCCTCTGTGGGAATGGGGCAAGTGGGGTGTATGTGCATTTGTGCAATAGTGTCAAAGGTGGCAGAAAGAACCCTTGTCTGTTTGAAGCAAGTGTGAAAGTTGCAATTGGCAAGCTTGAGTAGGATTGAGTAGCCTTGCAGCTGCAAAGCCTGGCTCTTGTTGCCTGGAGGCACCTTCTGTGGGAATGAGGCAAGTGTGGTGTATATATATCTGTGGAATAATGCCCAGGGTGAGAGAAAGAACCCTTGTCTGTTTGAAGCAAATGTGAATGTTGCAGTTAGCAAGCTTGATTAGCATTGAGTAGCCTTGCAGCTGCAAAGCCTGGCTGTTGTTGCCTGGAGGCACCCTCTATGGGAATTAGGCAAGTGGAGTGTACGTGTAATTGTGGAATAATGTCAAGGGTTCTTTCTCCCACCCTGAGCATTATCCCACATATATATGTACAGCACACTTGCCTCATTCCCCCAGAGGGTGCCTCCAGGCAACAACGGCCAGGCTTTGCAGAGGCAAGGCTACTCAATGCTAATCAAGCTAACTAATTGCAACATTTACACTTGCTTCAAACAGACAAGGGTTCTTTCTCCCACCCTGGGAATTATTCCACAGATATATATATATAGACACCCCACTTGCCTCATTCCTGCAGGCAACAACAGCCAGGCTTTGCAGCTGCAAGGCTACTCAATGTTAACCAAGCTTGCTAATTGCAACAGTCACACTTGCCTGTATGAAGCATCCTTGTCTGTTTGAAGCAAGTGTAAATTCTGCAGTTAGCAAGCTTGGTTAACATTGAGTAGCCTTACTGCTGCAAAGCCTGGTTGTTGTTGCCTGGAGGCACCCTCTGCGGAAATGAGGCAAGTGTGGTGTACATATATATGTGGAATAATGCCCAGGGTGGGAGAAAGAACCCTTGTCTGTTTGAAGCAAGTGTGAATGTTGCAGTTAGCAAGCTTGATTAGCATTGAGTAGCCTTGCAGCTGCAAAGCCTGGCTGTTGTTGCCTGGAGGCACCCTCTGTGGAAATGTGGCAAGTGGGGTGTATATATATATATATATCTGTGGAATAATGCCCAGGGTGGGAGAAAGAACCCTTGTCTGTTTGAAGCAAGTGTGAATGTTGCAGTTAGCAAGGTTGATTAGCATTGAGTAGCCTTGCAGCTGCAAAGCCTGGCTGTTGTTGCCTGGAGGCACCCTCTGTGGAAATGTGGCAAGTGGGGTGTATATATATATATATATATCTGTGGAATAATGCCCAGGGTGGGAGAAAGAACCCTTGTCTGTTTGAAGCAAGTGTAAATGTTGCAATTAGCAAGCTTGATTAGCATTAACTAGCCTTGCCTCTGCAAAGCCTGGCTGTTGTTGCCTGGAGGCACCCTCTGCGGGAATGAGGCAAGTGTGGTGTACATATATCTGTGGAATAATGCTCAGAGTGGGAGAAAAAACCCTTGTCTGTTTGAAGCAAGTGTAAATGTTGCAATTAGCAAGCTTGATTAACATTGAGTAGCCTTTCAGCTGCAAAGCCTGGCTGTTGTTGCCTGGAGGCACCCTCTGTATATCTGTGGAATAATTTACAGGGTGGGAGAAAGAACAGATGTAAGTGTGAATGTTGCAATTAGCAAGCTTGATTACCATTAAGTAGCCTTACCGCTGCAAAGCCTGGCTGTTGTTACCTGAAGGCACCCTCTGTGGGAATGGGGCAAGTGGGGTGTATATATATTTGTGGAATAATGTCCAGGGTGGGAGAAAGAACCCTTATCTGTTTGAAGCAAATGTAAATGTTGCAATTAGCAAGCTTAATTAGCATTGAGACATCTTGCAGCTGCAAAGCCTGGTTGTTGCTGCCTGGAGGCACCCTCTGTGGGAATGGGGCAAGTGAAGGGTTTGTGCATTTGTGCAATAATGTCAAGGGTGGGAGAAAGAACCCTTATCTGTTTGAAGCAAATGTAAATGTTGCAGTTAGTGAGCTTGATTAGCATTGAGTAGCCTTGGAGCAGCAAAGCCTGGCTCTTGTTGCCTGGAGGCACCCTCTGTGGGAATGGGGCAAGTGAGGTGTATGTGCATTTGTGCAATAATGTCAAGGTGGGAGAAAGGACCCTTGTCTGTTTGAAGCAAGTGTGAATGTTTCAATTAGCAAGCTTGGTTAACATTGAGTAGCTTTGCAGCTGCAAAGCCTGTCTGTTATTACCTGGAGGCACCCTCTGTGGGAATTAGGCAAGTGGAGTATACATGTATTTGCGGAATAATGTCCAGGGTGGGAGAAAGAACCCATGTCTGTTGGAAGAAAGTGTGAATGTTGCAGTTAATTAGCTTGAGTAGCATTGAGTAGCTTTGCAGCTGCAAAGCCTGGCTGTTGTTACCTGGAGGCAACCTCTGTGGGAATGAGCTTAAGCGGCTGAGGGGGAAAAGGGAGGGGCCTGAGGCCAGGAATTGTGGAAGCTGAAGTCCAAAATGCCTGGAGGGCCAATGTTTGCCCATGCCTGTTGAATATCATTGAGTAGCTTTCCAGTTGCAAAGCCTGGTTGTTGTTACCTGGAGGCACCCTCTGTGGGAATGAGCTTAAGCGGCTGAGGGGGGAAAGAAAGGGGCCTGAGGCCAGGAATTGTGGAAGCTGAAGTCCAAAATACCTGGAGGGCCAATGTTTGCCCATGCCTGTTGTATACCATTGAGTAGCTTTCCAGTTGCAAAGCCTGGTTGTTGTTGCCTGGAGGCACCCTCTGTGGGAATGAGCTTAAGCGGCTGAGGGGGGAAAGAAAGAGGCCTGAGGCCAGGAATTGTGGAAGCTGAAGTCCAAAATGCCTGAAGGGCCAATGTTTGCCTATGCCTGTTGAATATCATTGAGTAGCTTTCCAGTTGCAAAGCCTGGTTGTTGTTGCCTGGAGGCACCCTCTGTGGGAATGAGCTTAAGCGGCTGAGGGGAGAAAGAAAGGGGCCTGAGGCCAGGAATTGTGGAAGCTGAAGTCCAAAATGCCTGGAGGGCCAATGTTTGCCTATGCCTGTTGTATACCATTGAGTAGCTTTCCACTTGCAAAGAATGGTTGTTGTTGCCTGGAGGCACCCTCTGTGGGAATGAGCTTAAGCGGCTGAGGGGGGGAAAGAAAGGGGCCTGAGGCCAGGAATTGTGGAAGCTGAAGTCCAAAATACCTGGAGGGCCAATGTTTGCCCATGCCTGTTGTATACCATTGAGTAGCTTTCCAGTTGCAAAGCCTAACTGTTGTTGCCTGGAGGCACCCTCTGTGGGAATGAGCTTAAGCGGCTGAGGGGGGAAAGGAAGCCCAGGAAATGTGGAAGCTGAAGTCCAAAAGGCCTGAAGGGCCAATGTTTGCCCATGCCTGTTGTATACCATTGAGTAGCTTTCCACTTGCAAAGCCTAACTGTTGTTGCCTGGAGGCACCCCTCTGTTTGGGAGGTGTTCACTGGCCCTTGATAGTTTGCTGTCTGGAGTTCTCCTGTTTCTGATTTACTGTCTTGATTCTGGTGTTTTTTAATACTTGGACCAGATTTTGTTCATTTTCATAGTTTCCTCCTTTCCGTTATGAGGAATTGCGATGCCTTGAACTGGACGCAGGTTTATTCCAGACCAATGACGCACTCTTTCCTGGTTTCCTCGTTTCTCGCAGGTCTGGTTCCAAAACCGCCGGGCCAAGTTCCGGAAGCAGGAGCGTGCGGCCAACGCCAAGGGCCAGAATGGCAACGGGGGATCCTCCTCGTCTGGCAAGAAGGCTGACCCGCGCTCTTCCTCCGAGGACGACGAGTCCAAGGAGTCCAACTGCAGCCCGACCCCCGACAGCACGGCCTCCTTGCCCTCGGCCAGCAGCCTCAACAGCCCTGGCGGAGGGGGCAGCCTGAGCCCCAGCCCGGGGAGCGGTCAGCCTGGGATGGGCTCCAGCCATGGTGCCCAGGCCCTCAAGAACCAAGCCCTCTGGGCCGGGGTCAGCACCAGCAGTGGAGCCAACGCGGCCGACCTCCTCAAGGCTTGGCAGCCGGCCGAAGCCATGCCAGGGCCATTCTCCGGTGTCCTCTCCTCCTTCCACAGGAAGCCCAACCCACTCAAGGCCAACCTCTTCTAACCGGTCACAAATGGCCATCCACTCCCATGAGTGTCCTGGAAAAAGGACTTCTCCTTCTTGACCGTGCAACTGACTCTTGGAAGGGACACAAAAGGTTGCCAACTCCATCAAGGATCTTGGGATCATAATTCCTCCTTTCCATCCGTCCATCCACAGCCCTTCAGTAGCTGCTACTTTCTGGCCACACTTTGGGGAATGGCTTCTCTGGAAGCCACAAGGAATGATAGCTGTCGTCTCTTCATCTATAATTCCAGCCAAGTGACCAACTACTGGACTTCAAATTATTGGAAGGGACACAAAAGGTTGCCAACTCCATCGAGGAGCTTGGAATAGTAGTTCCTCCTCTCCATCCACCCATTGCCCTTCTGTAGTTGCCACTTTTGGTACCAATGGGACCATGCTTTCGGGAATGGCAAACCCAGAAGCTTCATCTACAATTCCAGCCAAGTGACCAACTACTGGACTTCTTCTTATTGAAAGGGACACAAAAGGTTGCCAACTCCATCGAGGATCTTGGGATCATAATTCCTCCTTTCCATCCGTCCATCCACAGCCCTTTAGTAGCTGCTACTTTCTGGCCACACTTTGGGGAATGGCTTCTCTGGAAGCCACAAGCGAATGACAGCTGATATCTCTTCATCTATAATTCCAGCCAAGTGACCAATTACTGGACTTCAAATTATTGGAAGGGACACAAAAGGTTGCCAACTCCATCGAGGATCTTGGAATAGTAGTTCCTCCTCTCCATCCATCCATTGCCCTCCTGTAGTTGTCACTTTTGGTACCAATGGGACCATGCTTTCGGGAATGGCGAACCCAGAAGTTTCATTTACAATTCCATCCAAGTGACCAATTACTGGACTTCTTCTTCTTATTGGAAGGGACACAAAAGGTTGCCAACTCCATCGAGGATCTTGAAATAGTAGTTCCTCCTCTCTATCCATCCATTGCCCTTCCGTAGTTGCCACTTTTGGTACCCATGGGACCACACTTTCAGGAATGGCGAACCCAGAAGCTTCATTTACAATTCCAGCCAAGTGACCAACTACTGGACTTCAAATTATTGGAAGGGACACAAAAGGTTGCCAACTCCATCAAGGATCTTGGAATAGTAGTTCCTCCTCTCCATCCATCCATTGCCCTTCTGTAGCTGCCACTTTTGGTACCCATAGGTCCAACGCTTTCGGGCATGGCGAACCCAGAAGCTGAAAGGGAATGACATCCGTAGTCTCTTCATCTACAATTCCAGCCAAGTGATCAACTACTGGACTTCTTCTTCTTATTGGAAGGGACACAAAAGGTTGCCAACTCCATCGAGGATCTTGGAATAATAGTTCCTCCTTTCCATCCGTCCATCCACAGCCTTTTTGTAGCTGCTACTTTCTGGCCACACTTTGGGGAATGACAGCACTCGTCTCTTCATCTATAATTCCAGCCAAGTGACCAACTACTGGACTTCATATTATTGGAAGGGACACAAAAGGTTGCCAACTCCACCGAGGATCTTGGAATAATAGTTCCTCCTCTCCATCCATCCATTGCCCTTCCGTAGTTGCCACTTTTGGTACCAATGGGACCACGCTTTTGGGAATGGCGAACCCAAAAGCTGAAAGGGAATGACATCCGTAGTCCCTTCATCTACAATTCCAGCCAAGTGATCAACTACTGGACTTCTTCTTCTTATTGGAAGGGACACAAAAGGTTGCCAACTCCATCGAGGATCTTGGAATAGTAGTTCCTCCTCTCCATCCATCCATTGTCCTTCTGTAGTTGCCACTTTTGGTACCAATGGGACCACACTTTCGGGAATGGTGAACCCAGAAGCTGAAAGGGAATGACATTTGTAGTCTCTTCATCTACAATTCCAGCCAAGTGACCAACTACTGGACTTCTTCTTCTTATTGGAAGGGACACAAAAGGTTGCCAACTCCATCGAGGATCTTGGAATAGTAGTTCCTCCTCTCCATCCATCCATTGTCCTTCTGTAGTTGCCACTTTTGGTACCCATGGGACCACGCTTTCGGGAATGGCGAACCCAGAAGCTGAAAGGGAATGACATCCGTAGTCTCTTCATCTATAATTCCAGCCAAGTGACCAATTACTGGACTTCATATTATCGGAAGGGACACAAAAGGTTGCCAACTCCATCAAGGATCTTGGAATAGTAGTTCCTCCTCTCTATCCATCCATTGCCCTTCCGTAGTTGCCACTTTTGGTACCAATGGGACCACGCTTTCGGGAATGGCGAATCCAGAAGCTGAAAGGGAATGACATCCATTGTCTCTTCATCTACAATTCCAGTCAAGTGACCAACTACTGAACTTCTTCTTCTTATTGGAAGGGACGCAAAAGGTTGCCAACTCCATCGAGGATCTTGGAATAGTAGTTCCTCCTCTCCATCCATCTATTGCCCTCCTGTAGCTGCCACTTTTGGTACCAATGGGACCACACTTTCGGGAATGGTGAACCCAGAAGCTAAAAGGGAATGACATCTGTAGTCTCTTCATCTACAATTCCAGCCAAGTAACCAACTACTGGACTTCTTCTTCTTATTGGAAGGGACACAAAAGGTTGCCAACTCCATTGAGGATCTTGGGATCATAATTCCTCCTTTCCATCCGTCCATCCACAGCCCTTTTGTAGCTGCTACTTTCTGGCCACGCTTTGGGGAATGACAGCACTCGTCTCTTCATCTATAATTCCAGCCAAGTGACCAACTACTGGACTTCTTCTTCTTGGAAGGGACACAAAAGGTTGCCAACTCCATCGAGGATCTTGGAATAGTAGTTCCACCTCTTCATCCATCCATTGCCCTTCTGTAGCTGAAACTTTTGGTACCAATGGGACCACGCTTTCGGGAATGGCGAACCCAGAAGCTGAAAGGGAATGACATCTGTAGTCTCTTCATCTACAATTCCAGCCAAGTGACCAACTACTGGACTTCTTCTTCTTATTGGAAGGGACACAAAAGGTTGCCAACTCCATCGAGGATCCTGGGATCATAATTCCTCCTTTCCATCCATCCATCCACAGCCCTTTAGTAGCTGCTACTTTCTGGCCACACTTTGGGGAATGACAGCACTCGTCTCTTCATCTATAATTCTAGCCAAGTGACCAATTACTGGACTTCATATTATCGGAAGGGACACAAAAGGTTGCCAACTCCATCGAGGATCTTGGAATAGTAGTTCCTCCTCTCCATCCATCCATTGCCCTTCTGTAGCTGCCACTTTTGGTACCAATGGGACCACGCTTTCGGGAATGGCGAACCCAAAAGCTGAAAGGGAATGACATCCGTAGTCCCTTCATCTACAATTCCAGCCAAGTGACCAACTACTGGATTTCTTCTTCTTATTGGAAGGGACACAAAGGGTTGCCAACTCCATCAAGGATGTTGGAATAGTAGTTCCTCCTCTCCATCCATCCATTGCCTTTCTGTAGTTGCCACTTTGGGTACCAATGGGACCATGCTTTCGGGAATGGTGAACCCAGAAACTGCAAGGGAATGACATCCGTAGTCTCTTCATCTACAATTCCAGCCAAGTGACCAACTACTGGACTTCATATTATCGGAAGGGACACAAAAGGTTGCCAACTCCATCGAGGATCTTGGAATAGTAGTTCCTCCTCTCTATCCATCCATTGCCCTTCCTTAGTTGCCACTTTTGGTACCCATGGGACCACACTTTCGGGAATGGCGAACCCAGAAGCTTCATTTACAATTCCAGCCAAGTGACCAACTACTGGACTTCTTCTTCTTATTGGAAGGGACACAAAAGGTTGCCAACTCCATCGAGGATCTTGGAATAGTAGTTCCTCCTCTCCATCCATCCATTGCCCTTCCGTAGTTGCCACTTTTGGTACCCATAGGACCACGCTTTCGGGCATGGTGAACCCAGAAGCTAAAAGGGAATGACGTCTGTAGTCTCTTCATCTACAATTCCAGCCAAGTGACCAATTACTGGACTTCATATTAACGGAAGGGACACAAAAGGTTGCCAACTCCATCGAGGATCTTGGAATAGTAGTTCCTCCTCTCCATCCATCCATTGCCCTTCCGTAGTTGCTACTTTTGGTATCCATAGGACCATGCTTTCGGGCATGGTGAACCCAGAAGCTGAAAGGGAATGACATCCATAGTCTCTTCATCTACAATTCCAGCCAAGTGACCAATTACTGGACTTCATATTAACGGAAGGGACACAAAAGGTTGCCAACTCCATCGAGGATCTTGGAATAGTAGTTCCTCCTCTCCATCCATCCATTGCCCTCCTGCAGCTGCCACTTTTGGTACCAATGGGACCACGCTTTCGGGAATGGCGAACCCAGAAGCTTCATCTACAATTCCAGCCAAGTGACCAACTACTGGGCTTGTTCTTCTTCTTATGTTTATTTATTCCCTACTTTTTCTCTCCGCAACCAACCTGAGGGCCACAAAATGTCACCAAGTCCATTAGGAAGGACTCTTCCTTCCTGACCATGCAATTGACTCTTGGAAGGGACACAAAAGGTTGCCAACGCCATTGAGGATCTTGGAATAATAGTTCCTCTCCAGCCAGCCATCCATCCATCCATCCATCTCTCTTCTGTAGCTGCTACTTTCTGAACCAATGGGACCATGTTTTTGGGAATGGCTTCTCCAGAAGCTGAAAGGGAATGACATCCGTAGTCTCTTCATCTCCAATTCAAGCCAAGTGACCAACTACTGGACTTGTTCTTCTTACGTTTATTTATACCCCACTTTTCCTCTCCGCAACCAGCCTGAGGGCCACAAAAGGTCACCAACTTCATCAAGCATCCTGGGAAAAGGACTCTTCCTTCCTTGCCACTCAACTGACTCTTGGAAAGGACACAAAAGGTTGCCAGCACCATAGAGGATCTTGGAATAGTTCCTCCTCTCCATCCATCCATCGCCCTTCTGTAGCTGCTACTTTCCGTACTAAAGGGTCCACACTTTTGGGAATGGTGAATCCAGAGGCTGAAAGGGAATGACAGCGGTAGTCTTTGACACATCTGTAGCTCCAGACAAGTGATCAACTGCTGGACTTCTTCTTATTGGAAGGAACACAAAAGGTTGCCAACTCCATCGAGAGTCCTGGAACAACTGTTCCTCTCCATCCAACCATCCATCTATTGCACTTCTGTAGCTGCTGCTTGCTGTAACAAAGGGATCACACTTGGGAAAGGACTTCTCCTGAAGCTGCAAAGGAATGACAGCTGTAGTCTGTTCTATATCTGTAGCTCCAGCCAAGTGACCAACTACTGGACTTCTTCTTCTTCTTATGTTTATTTATTGCCCACTTTTTATTTCCATAACCAACCTGAAGGCCACAAAAGGTCACCAACTTTGTCAAGTGTCCTGGGAAAAGGACTCTTCCACTTTGACCATGCAACTGATTCTTGGAAAGGACACAAAAGGTTGCCAACTCCATTGAGGATCTTGGAATAATAGTTCCTCCTCTCCATCCATCCACTGCCCTTCTGTAGCTGCAGCTTTTGGAACTAAAGGGACCACACTTTTGGGAATGAAGAATCCAAAAGCTGTACTCTCTGACATATCTGTAACTCCAGCCAAGTGACCAACTGCTGGACATATTCTTCTTATTGAAAGGGACACAAAAGTTGCCAACTCCACTGAGGATCTTGGAATAATAGTTCCTCCTCTCCATTCATCCATTGCCCTTCTGTAACTGCTACTTTTGATACTAAAGGGACCACACTTTTGGGAATGGTAAATCTGGAAGCTGAAAGGGAATGACAGCTGTAGTCTCTGACCCATCTGTAGCTCCAGCCAAGTGACCAACTACTGGACTTTTTCTTATTGGAAGGGACACAAAAGTTGCCAACTCCACTGAGGATCTTGGAATAATAGATCCTCTTCTCCAGAAGCTGCAAGGGAATGACATGCGTAGTCTCTTCATCTATAATTCCAGCCAAGTGACCAACTATTGGGCTTGTTCTTCTTCTTATGTTTATTTATTCCCCACTTTTTCTCTCTGCAACCAACCTGAAGGCCACAAAAAGTCACTGTGTCCATCAAGAAGGACTCTTCCTTCCTAACCATGCAACTGACTCTTGGAAGGGACACAAAAGGTTGCCAACTCCAGCGAGGATCTTGGAATAATAGTTCCTCCTCTCCATCCATCCACTGCCCTTCTGTATGGTACCAATGGGACCACGCTTTTAGAAATGGCGAATCCAGAAGCTGAAATGGAATGACATCCACTGTCTCTTCCTCCTCTATAACTCCAGCCAAGTGACCAACTGCTAGACTCCTTAACCAACGTGAGGGCCTCAAAACCAATGTGAGGGCCGCAAAAGGTGTCCTGGAAAATGATTTCCTCCTTCTTGACCACTCAACTGGCTCTTGGAAGAGCAAGGGCCACAAATGGTTGTCAACTCCCATTGAGGATCACCTGTCCATCCACAGCCCTTCTGTAGCTACTACTTTCTGGCCATACTTTGGGGAATGGATTCTTCTGAAGCTGCAAGGGAATGGTTGACATGGGTTCTACCACATCTGTAGCTCCAGCCAAGTGACCAACAACTGGAATTATTATTATTATTATTATTATTATTATTATTATTATTATTAATTCCCCAATTTTTCTCTCCACAAGGAGACTCTTCACCAACCTGAGAGTCACCTAAAAGGTCACCAACTTCATCAAAAGTGTATGGAAAAAGGACTCTTCCTTCCTGACCACTCAACGGACTCTTGGAAGGGACATAAAATGTTGCCAACTCCATTGAGGATCCTGGAATAATAGTTCCTCCTCTCCATCCTTCCACTGCTCCTTTGTAGCTCCTGCTTTCTGTACCAATGGGACTACCCTTTTGGGAATGGTGAATCTGGAAGGGAATGACAGCCATCATATCTTCTATATCTGTAACTCCAGCCAAGTGACCAACTGCTGGACTGACCACTCCAATGGACATCTCATCTATGGAAGACTTGGTCCAATGTCACCAAGTCAATGGTTTCCTCATCTTGTGTGAAGGAGAAATTCCCAGCCAAGTGACCCACTGCTGGACTGACCACTCCAAGTCTCTCCCGATGGACATCCCATCCATGGAAAACTTTTTCCAATGTCCCCAAGTCAATGGTTTCCTCATCTTGTGTGAAGGAGAAATTCCCAGCCAAGTGACCCACTGCTGGACTGACCACTCCAAGGCTCTCCCAATGGACATCTCATCTATGGAAGACTTGTTCCAATGTCCCCAAGTCAATGGTTTCCTTATCCTGCGTGAATGTAAAAGAAACCCAGTGCAGTGCAATGGTGAGACTTTGGAGACCAGCACTTGAGTCTCCACTTGACCATGGGAGATCACACTCTCTCAGCCACAGAAGGAAGCAAAGGATGACCCCCTTTGAGCAAAGGAAACACTGTGATGGTGCCACCAAAAATCAGGAGCGACTTGGAGGCACATGACAATAATAATGAAGTGCTTCAAAGGCAGCCTTTTTGCTTCTTGTGTAGTGAATTTCTCCTTGGGGAGGAAACCTACGTAATTCCTTGATAATGTCAACACAAGACTGCGGTTCTCAGTGAGGAAATGGTTTTGCATTCTGCCCCTTCTCTGGTGACTTCTTGACTTGTTTAGGTAAGGCTTCCCAAGCTATCCTGAGTGATCTTTTCTCCCCACAACATGCCAGGGACCAATGTCCTATGAGTGCCATATTGTGTCCAACTTTTTTTGGAAACTCCCTGTGGACCAGTAGCCAATGGCCCATGGACTGGCCAAAAAGGACCTTGGTTCCTCCAATTTCCAGTGATTTCTGAGAAGACTATGGTTCTCTCCTACCATGTGCAAAAGAGAGGAGAAGCAGAGACTTCCCTAAGGGCTAGTGGGCAATTTGGAGACCTCAAGCCTTCGTTGAGTTGGACCAAAAGGGACACCTTTCCATTACAAGGTGTTTGGAATCAAACACCTCATGTGGTCCAGCTTTGGTCCATCATGTGTCAGGACAAGTGGAGCCAAGCACATGGGAATGCTAGACACACACTGGATTGATGTGCCACAATCCAAACGGGACCAAATCGACTGTTTTCCAAACCAAACAGGACCAATCTTCCTTCCATTCCACCATTCCAGATGTCAGGTCTTCCTTTGGACTTTTGCAGAGGACCCCGTGCTCCTATCCTATCCCCCAAAAGATGGAGATGTTGGAAAGGAGCGCATTTTGAACCTTTCCTTGGCAACGTTTGGGCTTGAAACGGAGACCATTTTGGCAAACTCTGGGAGGGAGAAAAATGCAAAGGCGGAGGAGGCAGAGGAAACCATCTCCAGAACATGCCAGTTTGGCAATTCTCCTCCTGGCTGAAGAAAGCTCCTTTTGGGAAGGACCGATATTAAAAGCCCTCCTTGACCTTTGTGTGCCGCTGGTAAACATATCAGGGGAATCCTGACCCCACTTACAAGTCCTTCAAACTGAAAATCTCGATGGGACTCTGAGATTCCACTCAAGACTTTGTCTCTGCTCCCACTTGGATGGTCATGTGTGTAAGATTCATTGCAAATATGGACAGGTTTTTGTGTGTGTGTGTTTGGGATGCGGTTGTGTTTGGATGCCCTCTTGCTCCTTTCGCAAGGGAAGAATTGGGCGTCGATTCCAGAGTTCCCAAGCCTTTTTGACATCACTAAATGTGATATATAAAACACAGATATCTGTTACCAAGGTACACAAAGTATTACGTTATTGTTGTTGAAACTTCAAATATAGAATCAAAAAATCCTAGAGTTGGAAGAGACCCCATGGGCAATCATCCAGTCCAACCCCATTCTGCCAAGAAGCAGGAATATTGCATTCAAACCACCCCTGACAGATGGCCAGCCAGCCTCTGTTTAAAAGCTTCCAAAGAAGGAGCCTCCACCACACTCCAGGGCAGAGAGTTCCACTGCTGAACGGCTCTCACAGTCAGGAAGTTCTTCCTCATGTTCAGATGGAATCTCCTTTTTTGTAGTTTGAAGCCATTGTTCTCACACCTAGCTCCAGCAGACAAGAGTCCTTTGTCTCACCCTGGTCATTCCACAGATATATAAACCCTTTTTCCTAGTTCCAACAGACCTCACTACCTCTGAGGATGCTTGCTATAGATGCAGGCGAAACGTCAGGAGAGAATGCCTCTAGAATATGGCCATATAGCCCAAAAAAACCTACAACAATCCAGAAATCATAGAATTATAGAATCGTAGAGTTGGTAGAATCCTCCTGGGCCATCATCCAGTCCAACCCCATTCTGCCAAGAAGCAGGAACATTGCATTCAAAGCACCCCTGACAGATGGCCATCTGCTTAAAAGCCTCCAAAGAAGGAGCCTCCACCACACTCCGGGGCAGAGAGTTCCACTGCTGAACGGCTCTCACAGTCAGGCAGTTCTTCCTCATGTTCAGATGGAATCTCCTCTCTTGTAGTTTGAAGCCATTGTTCCACGTCCTAGTCTCCAAGGAAGCAGAAAACAAGCTTGCTCCCTCCTCCCTGTGGCTTCCTCTCACATATTTATACATGGCTATCATATCTCCTCTCATCCTTCTCTTCTTCAGGCTAAACATGCCCAGCTCCTTAAGCCACTCCTCATAGGGCTTGTTCTCCAGACCCTTGATCATTTGAGTCGCCCTTCTCTGGACACATTCCAGCTTGTCAATATCTCTCTTCAATTGTGGTGCCCAGAATTGGACACAATATTCCAGGTGTGGTCCAACCAAAGTGGAATAGAGTGGTAGCATGACTTCCTTAGATCTAGACACTATGCTCCTCTTGATCCAGGCCAAAATCCCATTGGCTTTTTTTGCCGCCACATCACATTGTTGGCTCATGTTTAACTTGTTGTCCACGAGGACTCCCAAGATCTTTTTCACACGTACTGCTCTCGAGCCAGGCCTCATCGTCCCCCATTCTGTCTCTTTGCATTTCGTTTTATCCTGCCTAAGTGGAGTATCTTGCATTTGTCCCTGTTGAACTTCATTGTGTTAGTTTTGGCCCAAATATGATGTCATACGACAGGTTTGTTACTTATATACACAATATAGAGGAAGAACTTCTCTTTGTCATGGATAAATGTCCATATTCATGAAAATAATCATAATAGTCCAATCTGTCTGATGATTTAAAGAGTCACTTGTAGCTGTTTCAAAGGACTATTTGTGGCATCCAAGGTTGGACTATTATCTATATAAATAAAAATGTAATGTTCGTTTGTGGTATTAACAGAACTCAACAACCACAGGACGAATTGACACCAAATTTGGACACAAGACACCTAACAAGCCAGTGTATGTCCTTCACTCAAAAAAATTGATTTTGTCAATTGGGAGTTGTAGTTGCTGGGATTTATAGTTCACCTACAATCAAAGAGCATTCTGAACCCCGCCAACGATGGAATTGAACCAAACTCGCCACACAGTTCTCCCATGACCAACAGAAAATACTGGAAGGGTTTGGTGAGCAGTGTCCTTTGGTTTTGGAGTTGTAGTTCACCTACATCCAGAGATCACTGTGGACTCAAACAATGATGGATCTGGACCAAACTTGGCGCAAATACTCAATATGCCCAAATGTGAACACTGGTGGAGTTTGGGGAAAATAGAATCTTGACATTTGGGAGTTGTAGTTGCTGGGATTTATAGTTCACCTACAATCACAGAGCATTCTGAAACCCTTACTTACTTACCTACTTACTTACTTAGGCGATCCCTCGTTGGACGAGTAAGATGGTCTTCCATGATGGGTTTCCTTGTGGATTCGTAGGTGGCTGTAGAGCCCTATTCTTGACCCACATCTTCTCCCACAGTGAAGACATTGGTTTCCAGGTGGAAGGCGGTCCCGGTCAGGGTTGGCTTGACGCGCCTTCCTCCTGGCACGTTTCTCTCTTTCACCCTCCACTCGTGCCTCCTCGAATTCTGCAGCACTGCTGGTCACAGCTGACCTCCAGCTGGAGCGCTCAAGGGCCAGGGCTTCCCAGTTCTCAGTGTCTATGCCAGAGTTTTTGAGGTTGGCTTTGAGCCCATCTTTCAATCTCTTTTCCTGCCCACCAACATTCCTTTTTCCGTTCTTAAGTTCAGAGTAGAGCAACTGCTTTGGGAGACGGTGGTCAGGCATCCGGACAATGTGGCCGACCCAGCGGAGTTGATGGCAGAGGACCATCGCTATTCTGAACCTATTCTGAAGCCCACCAACAATAGAATTGGGCCAAACCTCCCACACAAAACCCCCATGTGGGCCACAGCAACGCGTGGCAGGAGATGGCTAGTTGTTTATCTATATGAATATGTACATTTATCCATGACAAAGAGAAGTTGTTCCTCTATATTGTGTTTATAAGTACATATTTGAAGTTTCAACAACAATAACATAATACTACCTCTGAGGATGCTTGCCATAGATGCAGGCGAAACGTCAGGAGAGAATGCCTCTAGACCATGGCCATATAGCTCAAAAACACCCACAACAACCCAATAACATAATACTTTGTGTATCACTAACTGTGAGCCAAGGTTGGTGGAAGCATAGGGTTAGGTCTTCCAACAGATCCATGCACAGGAACATCTGGAAGGGACACATCTGGTCTTGTGCAGGCATTGAGAAAGAATGGGGTCAATTGGCACATTATTCCATGGTGCTTGGAATAATGTGCCAATCGATCTCTCTTATGGTTTCACGAAACAATTTGGGCTGGTAATTGATAGTGCAACATCATAGCAGTGTGCCTGCTGATGTGCCATCTTCTTGGGGAAATGATGCTCAGGGGCTTTTCTGCAATCCTAGCCCATATCCGCACTGACTATTTAATGCTGTTCAAAGCTCATTTCAAACTAGAATAGCCAAACTTCCACAAATGTGTGCAAAAGAAAGCCCATGGATGCACTATTTCTGCTCCATTTGGTACCAAGGCTAGGTTTGAAGGTCCTGTGCCATGGGCAAACTTGGGCCCTCCCTCCAGATGTTTTGGACTTCAACTCCCACCATTCCAAACAGCCCCTAACCTTTTTCCCCCTCTTAAGCACTTAAGTAGGAAAGGAAGAGGGTTGAGACTATTAGGAATGATGGGAATTGGAGTGAAAAACACCTGGAGGGAGGCCCCAAGTTTGCCAAGGCCTGCTTTGGATGCTCATCTAGGGATGCCCATCTTCAAACTATAAGAAAGGATATTCCATCTGACTGTGAGAGCTGTTCAGCAGTGGAACTCTCTGCCCTGGAGTGTGGTGGCAGGATTTTAAGCAGAGGCTGGATGGCCATCTGTTGGGGGTGCTTTGAATGCAATATTCCTGCTTCTTGGCAGAATGGGGTTGGACTGGATGGCCCATGAGATCTCTTCCAACTCTAGGATTCTATGATCTAGGGAGCATTAATACTCCCCAAAATACAAAACACATTGGGATGTTGCGCTAACGGTTCAAGTGGAACCTTCTTGGACCTATTGCCATAGATTGGACTTCACTTCCCATCAGCTTGGCCAACTATAATGGATTCTGGGATGTGGAGTCCAAAGCATCCAAGGTTTAAGGCTGACTGTGAAAAGGCATAGGGATTTATTGGGCTGAGAGTGTGGCACCCCCATCCCAGAGCAACCACCCAATGGCCAATGTGGGATCGCCAAAGTTACCCTTTTGGATGACTGTCGCTGCGTCGAGCTTGTTTCCTTTTAGTTTCCTTCCTTTTTTAAAAAAGAGACCTGTTCTGTAATTTATTGATCTCATTTGCAAACTATGCTAATCCAAATAAACTTAATTTATTGAAGAATTCTCGTGTCTCACCTTTCCTTTCTTCTGGAACTAAACAGTAGGCATGGTTAGGTACCATCGGAAGTGAGTCGGAAGTGACTCAGTGTTCGGAGGCAAGCAGCTAGCATGCTGGGATGCTTGCCTCCCAGCCAACGAGGGGAGAAGTTTTGAGGAGGGGAGCGGTTCTGAAACGGCAGCCATCACAGTATATAAAGGGCAGCACATGGCTCAGAGGCTCATTGTGAGCCTGGGAAGGGAAGGGAGGTTGTCAAGGGAGTTTGGAAGAAGAGTGGTTGGAGGAGCAGGGCAAGCGGGGTTTTGGAATGGCAGCCATCACACTATATAAAGGGCAGCACATGGCTCAGAAGCGCATTGTGAGCCCAGGAAGGGAAGGGGAAAGAGAAAGGGAAGGGAGGTTGTGAAGGAAGGCTGGAAGAAGAGAGGTTGGAAGAGCAGAGCAAGCGGGATTTTGGAATGGCAGCTCATTGTGAGCCCAGGTTGTGAAGGGAGGTTGGAAGAAGAGCAGTTGGAAGAGCAGGGCAAGCGGGGTTTTGGAATGGCAGCCATCACACTATATAAAGGGCAGCACATGGCTCAGAAGCGCATTGTGAGCCCAGGAAGGGAAGGGGAAAGAGAAAGGGAAGGGAGGTTGTGAAGGAAGGCTGGAAGAAGAGCGGTTGGAAGAGCAGAGCAAGCGGGATTTTGGAATGGCAGCTCATTGTGAGCCCAGGTTGTGAAGGGAGGTTGGAAGAAGAGCAGTTGGAAGAGCAGGGCAAGCGGGGTTTTGGAATGGCAGCCATCACACTATATAAAGGGCAGCACATGGCTCAGAAGCGCATTGTGAGCCCAGGAAGGGAAGGGGAAAGAGAAAGGGAAGGGAGGTTGTGAAGGAAGGCTGGAAGAAGAGCGGTTGGAAGAGCAGAGCAAGCAGGATTTTGGAATGGCAGCTCATTGTGAGCCCAGGTTGTGAAGGGAGGTTGGAAGAAGAGCAGTTGGAAGAGCAGGGCAAGCGGGGTTTTGGAATGGCAGCCATCACACTATATAAAGGGCAGCACATGGCTCAGAGGCTCATTGTGAGCCCAGGAAGGGAAGGGGAAAGAGAAAGGGAAGGGAGGTTTTGAAGGGAGGTTGGAAGAAGAGCGGTTGGAAGAGCAGGGCAAGCGGGGTTTTGGAATGGCAGCCATCACACTATATAAAGGGCAGCACATGGCTCAGAGGCTCATTGTGAGCCCGGGAAGGGGAAAGAGAAAGGGAGGTTGTGAAGGGAGGTTGGAAGGAGAGGTTGGAAGAGCAGGGCAAGTGGGGTTTTGGAATGGCAGCCATCACACTATATAAAGGGCAGCACATGGCTCAGAGGCCCATTGTGAGCCCGGGAAGGGAAGGGAAGGGGAAAGAGAAAGGGAAGGGAGGTTGTGAAGGGAGGTTGGAAGAAGAGCGGTTGGAAGAGCAGGGCAAGCGGGGTTTTGGAATGGCAGCCATCACACTATATAAAGGGCAGCACATGGCTCAGAGGCCCATTGTGAGCCCGGGAAGGGAAGGGGAAAGAGAAAGGGAAGGGAGGTTGTGAAGGGAGGTTGGAAGGAGAGGTTGGAAGAGCAGGGCAAGCGGGGTTTTGGAATGGCAGCCATCACACTATATAAAGGGCAGCACGTGGCTCAGAAGCTCATTGTGAGTACGGGAAGGGAAGGGGAAAGAGAAAGGGAAGGGAGGTTGTGAAAGGAGGTTGGAAGAAGAGCGGTTGGAAGAGCAGGGCAAACGGGGTTTTGGAATGGCAGCCATCACACTATATAAAGGGCAGCACGTGGCTCAGAAGCTCATTGTGAGCACGGGAAGGGAAGGGGAAAGAGAAAGGGAAAGGAGGTTGTGAAAGGAGGTTGGAAGAAGAGCGGTTGGAAGAGCAGGGCAAACGGGGTTTTGGAATGGCAGCCATCACACTATATAAAGGGCAGCACGTGGCTCAGAAGCTCATTGTGAGCACGGGAAGGGAAGGGGAAAGAGAAAGGGAAGGGAGGTTGTGAAGGGAGGTTGGAAGAAGAGCGGTTGGAAGAGCAGGGCAAGCGGGGTTTTGGAATGGCAGCCATCACACTATATAAAGGGCAGCACATGGCTCAGAGGCCCATTGTGAGCCCGGGAAGGGAAGGGAAGGGGAAAGAGAAAGGGAAGGGAGGTTGTGAAGGGAGGTTGGAAGAAGAGTGGTTGGAAGAGCAGGGCAAGTGGGGTTTTGGAATGGCAGCCAGCACGCTATATAAAGGGCAGCACATGGCTCAGTGGCTCATTGTGAGCCCGGGAAGGGGAAAGAGAAAGGGAGGGGAGGTTGTGAAGGGAGGTTGGAAGAAGAGCGGTTGGAAGAGCAGGGCAAGTGGGGTTTTGGAATGGCAGCCATCACACTATATAAAGGGCAGCACATGGCTCAGAGGCTCATTGTGAGCCCGGGAAGGGAAGGGGAAAGAGAAAGGGAAGGGAGGTTGTGAAGGGAGGTTGGAAGAAGAGCGGTTGGAAGAGCAGGGCAAGTGGGGTTTTGGAACGGCAGCCATCACACTATATAAAGGGCAGCACATGGCTCAGAGGCCCATTGTGAGCCCGGGAAGGGAAGGGGAAAGAGAAAGGGAAGGGAGGTTGTGAAGGGAGGTTGGAAGAAGAGCGGTTGGAAGAGCAGGGCAAGCGGGGTTTTGGAATGGCAGCCATCACACTATATAAAGGGCAGCACATGGCTCAGAGGCCCATTGTGAGCCCGGGAAGGGAAGGGGAAAGAGGCAGGGAAGGGAGGTTGTGAAGGGAGGTTGGAAGAAGAGTGGTTGGAAGAGCAGGCCAAGCGGGGTTTTGGAATGGCAGCCATCACACTATATAAAGGGCAGCACATGGCTCAGAGGCTCATTGTGAGCCCGGGAAGGGAAGGGGAAAGAGAAAGGGAAGGGAGGTTGTGAAGGGAGGTTGGAAGAAGAGCGGTTGGAAGAGCAGGGCAAGCGGGGTTTTGGAATGGCAGCCATCACACTATATAAAGGGCAGCACATGGCTCAGAGGCCCATTGTGAGCCCGGGAAGGGAAGGGAAGGGGAAAGAGAAAGGGAAGGGAGGTTGTGAAGGGAGGTTGGAAGAAGAGTGGTTGGAAGAGCAGGGCAAGTGGGGTTTTGGAATGGCAGCCAGCACGCTATATAAAGGGCAGCACATGGCTCAGTGGCTCATTGTGAGCCCGGGAAGGGGAAAGAGAAAGGGAGGGGAGGTTGTGAAGGGAGGTTGGAAGAAGAGCGGTTGGAAGAGCAGGGCAAGTGGGGTTTTGGAATGGCAGCCATCACACTATATAAAGGGCAGCACATGGCTCAGAGGCCCATTGTGAGCCCGGGAAGGGAAGGGGAAAGAGAAAGGGAAGGGAGGTTGTGAAGGGAGGTTGGAAGAAGAGCGGTTGGAAGAGCAGGGCAAGTGGGGTTTTGGAATGGCAGCCATCACACTATATAAAGGGCAGCACATGGCTCAGAGGCCCATTGTGAGCCCGGGAAGGGAAGGGGAAACAGAAAGGGAAGGGAGGTTGTGAAGGGAGGTTGGAAGAAGAGCGGTTGGAAGAGCAGGGCAAGTGGGGTTTTGGAATGGCAGCCATCACACTATATAAAGGGTAGCACATGGCTCAGAGGCCCATTGTGAGCCCGGGAAGGGAAGGGGAAAGAGAAAGGGAAGGGAGGTTGTGAAGGGAGGTTGGAAGAAGAGTGGTTGGAAGAGCAGGGCAAGCGGGGTTTTGGAATGGCAGCCATCACACTATATAAAGGGCAGCACATGGCTCAGAGGCCCATTGTGAGCCCGGGAAGGGAAGGGGAAAGAGAAAGGGAAGGGAGGTTGTGAAGGGAGGTTGGAAGAAGAGCGGTTGGAAGAGCAGGGCAAGCGGGGTTTAGGAATGGCAACCATCACACTATATAAAGGGCAGCACATGGCTCAGAGGCTCATTGTGAGCCCGGGAAGGGAAGAGAAAAGAGAAAGGGAAGGGAGGTTGTGAAGGTTGGAAGAAGAGCGGTTGGAAGAGCAGGGCAAGCGGGGTTTTGGAATGGCAGCCATCACACTATATAAAGGGCAGCACATGGCTCAGAGGCTCATTGTGAGCCCAGGAAGGGAAGGGGAAAGAGAAAGGGAAGGGAGGTTGTGAAGGGAGGTTGGAAGAAGAGCGGTTGGAAGAGCAGGGCAAGCGGGGAAGGGCTAGGAACAGGGCTGTTGTGTGTTGCTGCTGTTGGGGGGAGGGGGAGAAGAGCAGAACAGCAGAGAACCAGGGCAGGGAGAAGGGCTGTTGTACAATCAGGGGCGGATCAACCATTATGCAGAGTAAGCATTTGCAGTACACTTCATTTTGCGCAGGGGCGCTCTGGACCATGTCTCTCCTGTCCACCAACATTCCGTTTTCCGTTCTTGAGTTCGGAGTACAGCAACTGTTTTGGGAGATGGTGGTCAGGCATCCGGACAACGTGGCCGATCTAGCGGAGTTGGTGGTGGAGAACCATTGCTTCAGTGCTGGTGGTCTTTGCTTCTTCCAGCACGCTGACGTTTGTCTGCCTGTCTTCCCAAGAGATTTGCAGGATTTTCCGGAGGCAGCGCTGATGGAATCGTTCCAGGAGTTGCATGTGACGTCTGTAGACAGTCCACGTCTCACAGGCATATAGCAGGGTTGGGAAGACAATAGCTTTATAAACAAGCACCTTGGTATTCCTATGGATGTTCCAGTCCTCAAACACTCTCTGCTTCATTCGGGAAAATGCTGCACCTGCAGAGCTCAGGAGGTGTTGCATTTCAGTGTCGATGTTGACTTTGGTGGAGAGGTGGCTGCCAAGGTAGTGTTACACCATTAAGCTATATCACTGGCATGGGAGAGGGGTTGGCTGGTGTCTGCTGGAACAGCACCTTGGTTTTTTCAATGTTCAATGACAGGCTGAGTTTCTTCTGCAAAGGTGTTTAGAGTGGCTTGTAGGTCTTCTTCTGAATGCGCACAGATGACATTGTCATCAGCATACTGGAGTTCTATAACAGATGTTGTTGTAACCTTGGTTTTGGCTTTCAGTCTACTGAGGCCCTCTTTAGCAGAATATATATATTCAGTCATTGATTGGGGAACGCCAAAATACTGTTTGCTTACACTTGAAAATTACCTAGGGCCGACCCTGTGCACAATCGCGTCCGCCATTAACGAAGTTACTGAAATTTCTAAAAGTTCCAAAAAAATTCAGAAAAATTCGGAATTCTTTTCCAAATCGAACCACCAGCACCCTCTACATCCAAAACGAATTTTGAACCATTTATTTTAATCAACCAAGCCTAGTGAATATAGTTTGATACTACTTTAATTGCCCGGATCTCCAGATTCTTGGCTCAAAGCACACATTTTCTGCAGTTACACATTGTTGGGGTTCAGCCTGATCCTGATTTGTGTGAACCAGATTCTCTGATAGTTTTTCCAACTGAGCAAGCTCTCCCTGACCCTGACAGTGTGGAATCTGTTGTTGATGCAGAGGTCAGCGGGGATGAAAAGGAAACTCAACAGCTGGAGGAAAATGTTTTGGAAGTTAGCCGTGATATCACTAGCCGTGATATCTCTCCACCTGGGGTTTTTAATGAGGACCGAAGAGAACAGATAGTTAGAGACAGAAATATTTCCCAGTGTTTACAAAGGTCACATCGTTTACAGGAGAGAGAGGCCCAGGCTTCAAAGTCAAGGGGCGTTTCAAAGAATAGCTTCTTTGGTTTAAGAGGCCTCCTGCCGGGTGCCTCTTTAGATCAAGCAATGTTTGGGACTGTGGTTGTGCCTTGGCAGAATTCCTGTGTTTCATGGCCAATAATCCCAGAGGCTTCTAGTTTCCAAGTTCATGGTTAGTAAAAGGCTAACAGACTCCTGGTTATTGTTTTGTGGCTTTTGAAGTTTTGCTCAAGTTCAGAGATCCTATTGACTACTGTGTTTTTCTGTGGCTTTTTGACTCTGCATTTACTTTTCTTTTGTAACCAATTTTTCATCAATAAACAAGGATTGCTTTTCCTACAGTCCAGTGTGGTGGATTTAATCTTATGGTCTCGTTTCTTGAACTGGGATGCAACACACATTGCTAAAAACAATTATTAAGCAAACGAGTCCTTTTTATTGCATGGCTGGTGGGAAAGGGGAACAAAAACTAACAGAGGCTAATAACAAAACGTGAACCATTCCAAAAAAGGAGTAAATAAACCCTTGCGATTCCTGCCTCGGCCTCCGTCCTATGAAGCCTGAAAGGAGACATTTTCCAAAAGAAATAGAAATAACAACCATTAAATTAAAACATATATGTTTAAAAAACAAAACACGCACACGTATGTATAAAACAGAGCAAAAGGAGGAAACTTAGTAGGGTTAGAGTCACGCCAAATGCTAATTGTAATAATAATAATAATAATAATAATAATAATAATAATAATAATAAGGGAGTAAAAATGGTCACAAACTAAAGCATAATAATTACAGGAAGAGAACAAAAAAATAGAAATTGTGAATTGGGAAGGCAAACAAGGGGCACCAAAATACTTCATTCATCTCCACGGCAAAAGCATTGCTCTTGAGTGTCCAGCTATCGTAACGTCCTCTGGACAGCTGGACCTTTGCCTTCCTCCGGTCCCTCGTTCCATATAAAGTAAGGCACTGGGAAAGAGGGCCGTTTTGCAAGAAGGAAGACCCAGGACACGTTCAACTTCCGGCCACAGTCCAGGTTCCTGCCTGGGGTTGCATACATGCATGCATCTTCTTCAGAGGCACCTCGGTTTGCAAGGGGGAAACGTCTCCCCAACGTGGAAAATAATAGCATTCAAATCCAAAAATGTCCAGCATGGGATTTTTCGGGATGGGGAAAGAGACCTTCTCAATCAGTTTTGTCCATTGATTCCCATCTGTTGTCCAGTTTTCCAAAAGAAGGAGATTCCCCCAAAAGGCCTGCCAAAGAGCCCAAGGCGATAGCGGGTTGTGCTACAAATCCCAGACAGGGCATACTACGAATCCCAACGCTTCCCATCTCCGGCGTCCTACACTGAGCCATCAAATACTTTGTAGGCATCAAAATTCTTCCCAAAGCTGGTCACCATCCATATGTATCACAACACCCATCATCCTTCATAGATATGCTGGCTGAGGATGATGGGATTGGAGTCTAACGTACCTGGAGGACTACAAATCCCAACGCTTCCCATCTCCGGCGTCCTACACTGAGCCATCAAATATTTTGTAGGCATCATTAAGGTCTTCCCAAAGCTGGCCCCCATCCATATGTATCACAACAGCCATCATCCTTTATGGATATGCTGGCTGAGGATGATGGGATTGGAGTCTAACGTATCTGGAGGATGGGCTGCCCAGAGGAAGTTGCCTATGGATATCATCCCTATTGGCTGAGGATGATGGGGTTTGTAGTCTCAACTTGTGTGGGGGTCCATCCCTTTGCACTCTCCAGCCAAGTTGGACTACACTGCCCATCTGGACGTATTAACGGCCTGGCTAAGGGCAATAGGCATCAAAATTCTTCCCAAAGCTGGTCACCATCCATATGTATCACAACACCCATCATCCTTTATGGATATGCTGACTGAGGATGATGGGATTGGAGTCTAACGTATCTGGAGGATAGTCTGCCCAGAGGGAGGAAGTTGCCTATGTACATCATCCCTATTGGCTGAGGATTATGGGGTTTGTAGTCCCAACTTGTGTGGGAGATGGACTGTCCAGAGAGAGGAAGTTGCCAAGGACATCATCCCTATTGGTTGAGGATGATGGGGTTTGTAGTCCCCACTTGTGTGAGGGTCCATCCCTTCGCAGTCTCCAGCCAAGTTGGACTACAATGCCCATCTGGACGTATTAATGATCTAGCTAAGGGCAATGGGTTTTGTTGTCAAACTTGTTTGGAAGACCATCCTTTCCAAGCCCATGGACTACCAAGCCCATCTGGACGTATCATTAACAGCCTGGCTCAGGGTGATGGGGTTTGTGGTCCACCATATCGGGAGGCTGGGCTGTCTAGAGGGAGGAAGTGACAGCAGTAAGTTACCTATGGACATAATCCCTATGGACATTTTGACTGAGGATGATGGGATTGGAGTCTAATGTATCTGGAGGATAGGCTGCCCAGAGGGAGAAATTGCCTATGGACATCATCCCTATTGGCCTAGGATGATGGAGTTTGTAGTCCCAACTTGTGTGGGGGTCCATCCCTCTGCAGTCTCCAGCCAAGTTGGACTACAATGCCCATCTGGACGTATTGTTAATGGCCTGGCTAAGGGCAATGGGGTTTGTAGTCAGGTAAGTTGGACTACCAAGCCCATCTGGACGTATCATTAACAGCCTGGCTCAGGATGATGAGGTTTGTAGTCCACCATATCAGGAGGCTGGGCTGTCTAGAGGGAGGAAGTGACTGCAGTAAGTTACCTATGGACATCATCCCTATGGACAATTTGGCTGAGGATGATGGGGTTTGTAGTCCCAACACGTCTGGAGTTTCATTCCTTTCCTTTTCCAAGCAGCCCAGTCTCCAGGCAAGCTGGACTACAAAGATCTTCCAGAAGTATCATTAACAGCCTGGCTGAGGATGATGGGGTTTGTAGTCCACCATATTGGGAGGCAGGGCTGCTCAGAGTGAGCAAGTGACAGCAGCCAGGATGTCCTCATTGATTGGGGATGATGGGGTTTGTAGTCTGAATTGTCTGGCGTGTCCTGTCACTTACCCAGTCTCCAGGAATGGACTACAAACCCCCTCATCCCTTCCTCGGGTCAATCAGAAGCCCTCCCCATCATACGCGCATGGGGATCACATGACCCTCCAAGGCTCCATTGGACTACAGCTTCCATCATTCCCTAACAGGTCTGCTGGGAGATGCAATACCATCTGGTTGGGAAACTCTACTGGAAAGATACAGGAAACAAATTCCAAATTCAGACAATTTCCTGCATTGTTTGGCCACATTCACACTTGTGAGGTCTTGTTTTAGGGGATGGGGGAAAGTCACTTATGGGGCTGCCCTCTAACT
The DNA here is from genome assembly GCF_037176765.1 of Anolis sagrei. Lineage (NCBI taxonomy): Eukaryota > Metazoa > Chordata > Lepidosauria > Squamata > Anolidae > Anolis > Anolis sagrei. Next base: position 4,586,769 of record NC_090023.1, read on the forward strand.
CTCTGGGGGTTGGATTGAAGGCCAAAATGGTCTGGATTCCTGAGGATTGCAGGAGACGGAGACTGGCCAGGATTAGACACTAAAAGAAAGGCACTGGTGTTGGATTCTGGGGCACAACATTCCCCACAAAAAGGCCTGGATGGGTTCTTGTTTCCCTGTTTGGGGGGCAAAGGCATGAAAAACCCCAAATCCAAGAAGGTCATCCTTGTCCACATCACCATTCTCTGGCCAAAGTCCTGGAGATGGAGGTCCAGCTTTCCTGCCTTGTTCCCAAGGCTTTCCAAAAATGCACCCCTTTTCACCTTTGGAGACAATGCAAGGAAGTGGCTGCCGGTCATGGATGTATCATGACACCCAACATCCCTATGGACACATTGCTTGAGGATGATGGGGCTTGTTGTTGAAGCAGTTGAAAGTCATGGCAAGCTTGGAAGGAGCAATACAAGATCCTTGCAAGCTTGAAAGGAGCAATAGAAGGTCATTGCAAGCTTGAAAGGAGCAATAGAAGGTCATTGCAACTTGGAAGAAGAAACAGAAGGTAGTTGCAACCTTGGAAGGAGAAACAGAAGGTCATTCAACATTAGAAGGAAGAATAGAAGATGCTTGCTACCTTGGAAGGAGCAATAGAAGGTCATTGCAACCTTGGAAGGCACAATAGAAGACCATTGCAAGCTTGAAGTTGAAATAGATGGTCATTGCAAGCTTGGAAGGTGCAACAGAAGGTCACTGCAAGCATGAAAGTTGCAATAGATGGTCAGAGCAAGCTTGGAATGAGCAATAGAAGGTCATTGCAAGTTTGGAAGGAGCAAGAGAAGGTCATTGTAACCTTAGAAGGAACAATAGAAGATCTTTGCATCCTTGGAAGGCACAATAGAAGACAATTGCAAGCTTGAAGTTGCAATAGATGGTCACTGCAAGCTTGGATGGAGCAATAGAAGGTCATTGCAAGCTTGGAAGGAGCAACAGAAGGTCACTGCAAGCTTGAAAGTTGCAATAGATGGCCAGAGCAAGCTTGGAAGGAGCAATCGAAGGTTGTTGGAACCTTGAAAGTTACAATAGATGGCCAGAGCAAGCTTGGAAGGAGCAATATAAGGTTGTTGGAACCTTGAAAGTTACAATAGATGGTCAGAGCAAGCTTGGAAGGAGCAATAGAAGGTTGTTGGAACCTTGAAAGTTACAATAGATGGCCAGAGCAAGCTTGGAAGGAGCAATAGAAAGTCATTGCAAGCTTGGAAGAAGCAAGAGAAGGTCATTGCAGAGCAACAGACAGTCATTGCAAGCTTGTAAGGAGCAACAGAAGGCCATTCCAAGCTTGGAGGGAGCAATAGAAAGTCATTGCAACCTTGGAAGGAGCAATAGAAGGTCATTGCAAGATTGAAAGGCGCAAGAGAAGGTCATTGCAACCTTAGAAGGAACAACAGAAGATCCTTGCTACCTTGGAAGGAGCAATAGAAGGTCATTGCAACCTTGGAAGGAGCAATAGAAGGTCATTGCAACCTTGGAAGGAGCAATAGAAGGTCATTGCAACCTTAGAAGGAACAACAGAAGATCCTTGCTACCTTGGAAGGAGCAATAGAAAGTCATTGCAACCTTGGAAGGAGCAATAGAAGGTCATTGCAACCTTGTAAGGAGCAATAGAAGGTCATTGCAACCTTGGAAGGAGCAATAGAAGGTCATTGCAACCTTGTAAGGAGCAATAGAAGGTCATTGCAACCTTGGAAGGAGCAATAGAAGGTCATTGCAACCTTAGAAGGAACAACAGAAGATCCTTGCTACCTTGGAAGGAGCAATAGAAGGTCATTGCAAGCTTGGATGAAGCAAGAGATGGTCATTTCAAGCCTGAAAGGAGCAACAGACAGTCATTGAAGCTTGGGAGGAGCAACAGCAGGCCACTGCAACCATGGAGAGAGCAATAGAAGGTCGTTGCAACCTTGGAAGGAGCAATAGAAGACCATTGCAACCTAACAGGGAGCAATTCATTGCAACCTTGGAAGGAGAAATTGAAGATCCTTGCAACCTTGATAAGAGCAATAGAAGGGCAATGCAAGCTTGAAAGATGAAATAGAAGGTCGTTTTCAAGCTTGAAAGGAGCAATAGAAGGTCATGGCAACCTTGGAATGAGCAATAGAAGGTCATTACAAGCTTGGAAGTTCCAATAGATGGTCACTGCAAGCTTGGAAGGAGCAATAGACAGTCATTGAAGCTTGGGAGGAGCAACAGCAGGCCACTGCAACCTTGGAGAGAGCAACAGAAGGTCGTTGCAACCTTGGCGAGAGCAACAGAAGGTCATCACAACCTTGGAAGGAGCAATAGAAGACCACTGCAACCTTGGAAGGAGCAATAGAAGACCATTGCAACCTTGGAAGGAACAATTCATTGCAGCCTTGGAAGGAGAAATAGAAGACCATTGCAACCTTGGTAAGAGCAATAGAAGGTCATTGCAAGCTTGGAAGGTGAAATAGAAGGTCATGGCAACCTTGGAAGGAGCAATAGATAGCCATTACAAGCTTGGAAGGACCAAGAGAAGGTCATTGAAACCTTAGAAGGAACAACAGAAAATCCTTGCTACCTTGGAAGGAGCAATAGACGGTCATTGCAAGCTTGAAAGTTGCAATAGAAGGTCATTGCAAGCTTGGAAGGAGCAATAGGAGGTCATTGCAACAAGAGCGCTTTGCCCTTTCCATACCACAAAGACCTTTTGGCCCCAAGCATTACCACATTTGGGGGATTCAGACCCTGAAAAATGGCTTCTCAGGACCCTATGAAAAGAGGGGAGGGCAAGTGGGACCTTGGATAGGGCTACCAAGAGGCCAGAGGGGCCATATAAATTTTCCCTCAAAAAGGAGGGAATTAAAGTTCAGGGGGGTCTTTGGAGCCAAGAGAGAGATGGAGGTGGCAATAAATATGAATAACTTAACCGGCAGCCTGAAAAAGAGGAGGAGATAAGGGGTGAGGAAAAGGGGGTGGTCTTCTGAAATGCTGAAGCTGGGTTGTCCCCAAAAGTAACCGTCCGGACCACTTGGGATATCAAGATGTCTTTTTATGAAATGCTTGTGAAATGTCCTTTCTGTCCCAATATGAGCCCCCAAACAGTCAGAAGAAGGGGTCAGACTGGATGGCTCATGGGTCCCCTTCCAAGGCTAGGAGGCCATCATCTGAGATTGGGCTGCAGTGGAGGTTGGGGGTATCGAGGGTCCAGTGGTGGGCTCGAGGGAAGGAATGGGCCCAACATCGCAAGTGGAAAGGCACATCCAGGGAACGCCAAGACCTTCTTTCCATATTGATCACTTCAGGAGACACAGGTTTTCCAGGAGGAGACGCTTGTGGTTGGGGTCCCTCACGCCGGCCTCCTCCAGGTCTTCCTCGGTGATGTCACTGCAAAGGGAACGAAAAGAAAATGGGGTTGGGGTACGTTGCTAAGATGGGAAGGAAGGCATAGAATCATGGAAGGGACCCCCAAAGGTCATCCAGTCCAGCCCCCTTCTGACAAGCAAGGAAGACAACATCCAAGCCCACTCAACAGCCATCCAGCTTCTGATTCATAGAAGCCTACGATCCTAGAGTTGGAAGGGACCACCAAAGGTCATCGAGTCCAGCCCCCTTCTGACAAGCAAGGAAGACACCACCCAAGCCCTCCCAATAGATTCATAGAAGCCTGCAATCCTAGAGTTGGAAGGGATCTCCAAAAGTCATCCAGTCCACCCCCCTTCTGACAAGCAAGGAAGACACTATCCAAGTCCACTCAACAGATAGCCATCCAGCTTCTGATTCATAGAAGCCTACAATCCTAGAGTTGGAAGGGACCCCCAAAGGTCATCCAGCTCCCTTCTGACAAGCAAGGAAGACACTATCCAAACTCATTCAACAGATAGCCATCCAGTCACTGATTCATAGAAGCCTACAATCCTAGAGTTCGAAGGGATCTCCAAAGGTCATCCAGTCCAGCCCCCTTCTGCCAAGCAAGCCCACTCAAGCCCACTCAACAGATGGCCATCAAGCTTCTGATTCATAGAAGCCTACAATCCTAGAGTTGGAAGGGATCTCCAAAGGTCATCCAGTCCAGCCCCCTTCTGCCAAGCAAGCCCATTCAAGCCCACTCAACAGATGGCCATCCAGCTTCTGTTTCATAGAAGTCTACAATCTTAGAGTTGGAAGGGACCACCAAAGGTCATCCAGTCCAGCCCCCTTCCGACAAACAAGGAAGACACCACCCAAGCCCTCCCAAGAGATGGTCATCCAGTCACTGATTCATAGAAGCCTACGATCCTAGAGTTGGACACTCAAAGATCATTCAGTCCAGCTCCCTTCTGACAACCAAGGAAGACACTATCCAAGCCCACTTAACAGATAGCCATCCAGTCACTGATTCATAGAAGCCTACAATCCTAGAGTTGGAAGGGACCCCCAAAGGTCATCCAGTCCAGCCCCTTTTGACAAGGAAGGAAGACACTATCCAAGCCCACTCAACAGATGGCCATCCAGCTTCTGATTCATAGAAGCCTACAATTCTAGAATTGGATGGGACCCCCAAAGGTGATCCAGTCCAGCCCTCTTCTGACAAGCAAGGAAGACACCATCCAAGCCCACTCAACAGATGGCCATCCAGCTTCTGATTCATAGAAGCCTACAATCCTAGAGTTGGAAGGGACCCCCAAAGGTCATTCAGTCCAGCCCCCTTCAGCCAAGCAAGGAAGACACCACCCAAGCCCTCCCAACAGATGGCCATCCAGCTTCTGATTCATAGAAGCCTACAATCCTACAGTTGGAAGGGACCCCCAAAGGCCAACCAGTCCAGCCCCCTTCTCCCAAGCAAGGAAGACAACATCCAAGCCCTCCCAACAGATGGTCATCCAAGCACTGATTCATAGAAGCCTACGATCCTAGAGTTGGACACTCAAAGGTCATCAAGTCCACCTTTTGACAAGCAAGGATGACACCCAAGCTCTCCCAACAGATGGTCATTAAGTCACTGATTCATAGAAGCCTACAATTCTAGAGTTGGAAGGGATCCCCAAAGGCCATCCAGTCCAGCCCCCTTCTGCCAAGCAAGGGTGACATCACCCAAGCTCTCCCAACAGATGGTCATCAAGTCACTGATTCATAGAAGCCTACAATTCTAGAGTTGGAAGGGACCCCCAAAGGTCATTCAGTCCAGCCCCCTTCTGACATGCAAGGAAGACACTATCCAAGCCCACTCAACAGGTGGCCATCCAGTCACTGATTCATAGAAGCCTATGATTCTAGAGTTGGAAGGGACTCCCAAAGATCATCCAGTCCAGCCCCCTTCTGACAAGCAAGGAACCTATCCAAGCCCACTCAACAGATGGCCATCCAGCTTCTGATTCATAGAAGCCTACGATCCTAGAGTTGGAAGGGACCCCCAATGGTCATCCAGTCCAGCCCCCTTCTGACAAGAACAGAAGACACAATCCAAGCCTTCCTGGCAGATAGCCATCCAGCCACTGATTCATAGAAGTGTAAAATCCTAGAATCAGAAGGAACTGCAAGGACCATACAGTACAACCCCCTTTATTCTGCCAGGCAGGAAAAGCACAATCAAAGCCCTCCCAACAGATGGCCACCCAGCCTTTGATTCATAGAAGCCTACAATCCTAGAATTAGAAGATGATGAATTTATATAAATTCGCTGAGTATTTTAAAATAACTCTCCTATCAAGTCTCAGCTTCCTTCTTCCTTTCTTTTTCCTCTGCCAAAACTGGACAAATGCCCTGGTCAGTAGGAAGTGGGCGCCCTCTCGTGGCCAAAGTGGTCCCACACTTTGGCTCTTCCAACTGGGTTGAGAAAGAATCCAAAGAATCATAGAGTTTAGACGAGGAATGGGCAAACTTTGGCCCTCCAGGTGTTTTGGACTTCAACTCCCACCATTCCTTACAGCTAGTTAAACTAAGAAGGCATTAAAAACATTAACGTGGTTTGCAGCACCCCATACACCCACATTTGAATACTAGTGGGGTTGGGGGGCTTGATTTTGTCATTTGGGTGTTGTAGTTGTTGGGATTTATAGTTCACCTACAATCAAAGAGCATTCTGAACTCCTCCAACGATGGAATTGAACCAAACTTGGCACACAGAACTCCCATGACCAACAGAAAATACTGGAAGAGTTTGGTGGGCATTGACCTTGAGTTTGGGAGTTGTAGTTCACCTACATCCAGAGTGCACTGTGGATTCAATCAATGATGGATCTGGACCAAACTTGGCATGAATACGCCATATACCCAAATATGAACACAGATGAAGTTTGGGGGAAATAGACTGACATCCAGGGGTCCCGACACCCAGTTTGAGAAACACTGGTCTATATGGAAATGTTGTAGTTGCTGGGATTTATAGTTCACCTACAATCAAAGAGTATTCTGAACTCCACTAATGAACCAAACTTGGCACACACAACTCCCATGACCAACAGAAAATACTGGAAGGGTTTGATGGACACTGACCTTGAGTTCGGGAGTTGTAGTTCACCTACATCCAGAGAGCACTGTGGATTCAATCAATGATGGATCTGGACCAAACTTGGCATGAATACGCCATATACACAAATATGAACACAGATGGAGTTTGGGGAAAATAGACCTTGACATCCAGGTTGAGAAACGCTGGTCTATATGGAAACGTTGTAGTTGCTGGGATTTATAGTTCACCTACAGTCAAAGAGTATTCTGAACTCCACCAATGATGGAATTGAACCAAACTTGGGACACAGAACTCTCATGACCAACAGAAAATACTGGAAAGGTTTGGTAGGCATTGACCTTGAGTTTGGGAGTTGTAGTTCACCTACATCCAGAGAGCACTGTGGACACAAACACTGACAGATCTAGACCAAACTTGATATGGATGCTCAATATGCCCAAATGTGGACACTGGTGGAGTCTGGGGAAAATAGACCTTGACATTTGGGAGTTGTAATTACTGGGATTTATAGTTCACCTGCAATCAAAGAGTATTCTGAACTCCACTAATGAACCAAACTTGGCACACAGAACTCCCATGACCAAGAGGAAATACTGGAAGGGTTTGGTGAGCACTGACCTTAAGTTTGGGAGATGTAGTTCACCTACATCCAGAGAGCACTGTGGAGACAAACAGTGATGGATCTGGACCAAACTTGACACAAATAATATGCCCAAATATGAACACTGGTGGAGTTTGGGGAAAACAGACCTTGACATTTGGGAGTTGTCGTTGCTGGGATTTATAGTTCACCTACAATCAAAGAGCATTTGGAATCCCACCAACGATAGAATTGGGCCAAACTTTCTGCAAAAAATCCCTATGACCAACAGAAAATACAGTACTGTATTTTCTAGTGGTCTTTGTTGACCCCTCTGACAGAGGGTGGAAGTGGGGTAAAACAATACAATAAAGTAAATAAATAGAGTTGGATGAGACCCAAAAGGACATCCAGTCCAACCTCCATTTATGCTGGGTAGGAAGACACCACCCAAGCCATCCCCACCTTTGCGTCTCACCTGAGGAACTCCAGGTCATCCCATCCGTTGTGGATTAAGCCCTCCTCGTACCTCTCCATGCCGATGGCCCGCAGCCATTCCCCGACACTGGACTCGCTCTGGCGGGAGCTGCTGCGGCCATCTTGACCCAAGGTCTGAGGAAAGCAAAACAATATCATCATCATCATTATCAATAGGAGCCTAGTGTATAGATCCAGGGAAGTCATGCTCCCCATGCTCTATTCTGCCTTGGTCAGACCACATCTGGCATCATACTGTGTCCAGTTCTGGTCACCACAACTGAAGGGAGATGTTGACTCTAAACTGGAATGTGTCCAGAGGATGAAGGAGACTCAAAGGATCCAGGGACTGACCAAGGCAGAATAGAATAGAGCATGGGGAGCATGACTTCCCTGGATCTAGACACTATGCTCCTCTTGATGCAGGCCAAAATCCCATTGGCTTTTTTGCCGCCACATCACATTCCTGGCTCATGTTTAACTTGTTGTCCACGAGGACTCCAAGATCTTTTTCACACGTACTGCTCTCGAGCCAGGTGTCCCCCATTCTGTATCTTTGCATTTCATTTTTCCTGCCAAAGTGGAGTATCTTGCATTTGTCACTGTTGAACTTCATTTTGTTAGTTTTGGCCAATCATCTCTCTAATCTGTCAAGATCGTTTTGAATCCTGCTCCTGTCCTCTGGAGTCGGCTCTCCCTCCCAATTTGGTGTCGTCTGCAAACTTGATGATCCTGCCTTCTAGCCCTTCATCTCAGTCATGAATGAAGATCCTGAGCAGGACTGGGCCCAGGACGGAACCCTGCTTGTGGCACTCCACTCGTCACTTCTTTCTTTCCAGGATGAAGAGGAAGCCTTGGGGAGAATCACCCTCTGGGTTCGTCCATTTAACCAATTCCAGATCCACCTCACTGTAGTTTTGCCTAGCCCACATTGGACTAGTTTCCTTGCCAGAAGGTCATGGGATAAGAAAGGAAGAAAGAAGCAAGCAAGGAAGGAAAAAGAAAAGTAGGAGAGAGAAGGAAGGAAAAAGAATGAAAAAAGAGGGAATTAAGGAAAGAAAGTAGGGGAAGGAAAGGGGAGAAGAGACAAAAAAAGGAAGGAAGGAAGGAAGGAAGGAAGGAAGGAAGAGAAAGGTAAGGAAGAAAAGGGGATGAAGGAAGGGGAGAGAGACAGAGAGAAGGAGGGAGAGGAAGGAAGGAAGGAAAGAAGGAAGGAAAAGAGAAGAGAAAGAATATATGGGGAAGAATGAAAAAAGGAAAGAATGCAGGAAAGAAGGTACAGAAAGGGAAAGGGAAAAGAGGATAAGAAAGAGAGAGAGAGAGAGAGAAAGCAAAGGAAGGGAAGAGAAAGGAAGGGAAGAAGGAAGGGATGAAAGGGGAGAGTAAAGTAGGAAGAGAAAAAGAAAGAGAGAGAGAGAGAAGGGAAGAAAGAAGGGATGAAGGGAGGGAGAGGAGAGAGTAAAGCAGAAAGAGAAAAAGAAAGAAAGAAAGGTAATAGAAAGGAAGGGAAGAAAGAAGAGATGAAGGAGGGAGGGAGTGGAGAGAGTAAAGCAGGAAGAAAAAAGAAACAAAGAAAGAAAAAAAGAAAGAAAGAAGAAGAAGGGAGGAAGGAGGAAGGAAGGGAGGGGAGAGAATAAAGCAGGAAGAGAAAAGAAAAGAAGGAAGAAAGGAATAGAAAGCTAAGGAAGAAAAAAGGGATGAAGGAAGGGGAGAGAGACAGAGAGAAGGAGGAGGAGGAAGGAAGGAAGGAAAAGAGAAGAGAAAGAATGTATGGGGAAGAATGAAAAAAGGAAGGAATGAAGGAAAGAAGATACAGAAAGGAAAGGGGAAAAGTGGGAAAGAGGGAAGGAAAGAAAAAGAAAGAAAGAAAGAAAGAGAAGGAAGGAAATAGAAAGGAAGGGGGAAAAGAAGGGAGGGAGGGAGGGAGGGGAGATAGTAAAGCAGGAAGAGAAAAGGAAGGAACGAAGGAAGGAAGGAAGGAAGGGAGGGAGGGAGGGAGGGAAGGGAAGAAAAGAGAGTAAAGCAGGAAGAGGAAAGAAAGAAAGAAAAGGAAGGAAGGAAACAGAAAGGAAGGGGAAAAAGAAGGGATGAAGGGAGGGAGGGGAGATAGTAAAGCAGGAAGAAAAAAGGAAGGAAGGGAGGGAGGGAGGGAGGAAGAGAGGGAGGGAAGGGAAGAAAGGAGAGAGTAAAGCAGGAAGAGGAAAGAAAGAAAGAAAGAAAGAAAGAGCAAGCAAGGAAGGAAGGAAGAGAGGGAGGGAAGGGAAGAAAGGAGAGAGTGAAGCAGGAAGAAGAAAGAAAGAAAGAAAGAAAGAAAGAAAGAAAGAAAGAAAGAAAGGGAAGGAAACAGAAAGGAAGGGGAAAAAGAAGGGATGAAGGGAGGGAGGGGTGATAGTAAAGCAGGAAGAGAAAAGGAAGGGAGGGAGGGAGGAAGAGAGGGAGGGAGGGAAGGGAAGAAAGGAGAGAGTAAAGCAGGAAGAGGAAAGAAAGAAAGAAAGAAAGAAAGAAAGAAAGAAAGAAAGAGCAAGCAAGGAAGGAAGAGAGGGAAGGGAAGAAAGGAGAGAGTGAAGCAGGAAGAAGAAAGAAAGAAAGAAAGAAAGAAAGAAAGAAAGAAAGAAAGAAAAAGCAAGCAAGCAAGCAAGCAAGGAAGCAAGCAAGCAAGCAAGGAAGGAAGGAAGGAAGGAAGGAAGGAAAAAAGAAGCAAGTGAATAGTAAATAAGGGATGAAGGAAGGGAGAGGAGTAAAGAAGGGGAAGGAAGGGAAAAATAAGAATGAAAGAGAAGGAAACGAATAGAAAGGAAGAAAGAAAGTACAAAGGAAGGGAGAGGAAAGAAAGAAAGAAAGAAAGAAAGAAAGAAAGAAAGAAAAGGAAGGAAGGAAACAGAAAGGAAGGGGAAAAAGAAGGGATGAAGGGAGGGAGGGGAGATAGTAAAGCAGGAAGAGAAAAGGAAGGGAGCTGAAGTCTAAAACACTTGGAGGGAGGGCCGAGGTTTGCCCATGCCTGGCTGAGGGTCATCCTATGTTGGAAACTGCTTGAAGGCTCACAACCCCCCAGTCAGGAAACACGCCCTGCCTGCCTGCTTGCCCACCTCCTCGGCGGAGTCCTCCTCGATGCTCTCCCGGATGGACCGTGCTGGGAAGGCCAAGGGCCGGCCGTAGTCAGGGTGGGCTCCCCGGTGGGTCATCTCTGGCCGGGCCTTGGGGGCGGGAGGGGGCCTTCCGAGGGGGTCCCTGCCCGAGCAGTCCACCTCGCTGAGGGTGCGGGCCATCTGCAGCACGGAGCAGGAGCGGTCATCCAGCGGCGTTTGTGCAACCGTAGGCACCTCGGCCAGGAAGGAGGGGGCCGGCCTGGGGTGCAGCTTGGGGGGCTTGGCCTCCGAGGGGGTCCTGCTGTCGAGGTCAGGGTCCAAGGCTGCTTTGGGCAAAGGCGGAGGGGGGAAGTCGGGGGGCGGCAGGTTCAGGACCCCCGGTTCCTCCTCTTCGGAGCTCTCCTCCGCCCGCAAAGGGGGCTGCGGCCGCCGGGGGTCCGGATGGATGGGCACCGTGATCTGGACCTTGTTCCGCGCGGACGGGGGCTTTGTGGCATTGTTGGTGACCAAAGCGTGTTGCTCCGCAGCCACCAGCAGCTGGTGGGGGACCCCCTCCAGGACGTAGTAGGCCGGGTTGTTGAAGCTGTTCTTCATGGCCGGACCCTCGGTGTCAGAGGTCGTGGTGGCGTCCTGCTTTGGCCTGAGAGAAACAGAGAGCGGGACATAGTCAGGAGGAATCGAGACTCCAAGCCGAGTCAATGTTGTGGGCACCATGATGTAATGGGTTGACTGGAAAGACATGTGTTGGCAGTTGATTGGCTGAGCATGGTAGGAGCCAGAATTCTGATTAGTTACTGTCTCTAGCTTCCTGCTGAGACAAACGGTTTTAACTGCTACTTTCATCACAGAGAGTGAAGAGAGCGCTGACTGGAAACAGCCAGGAAGGAAATAGCTGCCAACTCTCTGAATCTTGATCATTTCCAAGGCATGAAGTATACTTTAAAGATTGTTTAAAAGGACTGTTAAAGGTGAAAGATTTATACGACCTGAAGAGAAACCAGAGTATATAGTATTGTTTATTGTTTGTTGTTTAATATTGCTTTAACTGTTTTAATTTGCTTAGGTGTTGTATTGTTGTGTTTTGAGGCCTTGGCCTTTGTAAGCCGCATCGAGTCTTTCGGGAGATGCTAGCGGGGTACAAATAAAGTTAATAATAATAATAATAATAACAACAACAACAATAATAATAAGGACTGTTTATTCCCTCTGTTCCCTGCAAGAATTCAGAGAGACTGCTGTATATATTGTTGCTCTTTTTTGACCTTTTGAACTGAAGTAAAGTTACTGTTACTCATTACACAAATCTGAGTGACATATTATTATACTGCAGGGTATATTTTGGTTCAGAAACAGTGGTAAAGCCTCTCTTTATTCATATATACAACCTCCAACGAACGTGAGATGTGGGTGGGATGCTGGCAATGTGATTCTAGGCCAGCCTACAGCAAACTTGGGCCCTCTACGTGTTTTGGACTTTGACTCCCACGATTCCTAACAGCCTACCGTCAAAGTCCAGTTGAAGTCCAAAACAGTCTGCTACTGTCTCTAGCTTGCTGCTGAGACAAACGGTTTTAACTGCCACTTTCACCTCAGAGAGTGAAGAGAGCGCTGACTGGAAACAGCCAGGAAGGAAATAGCTGCCAACTCTCTGAATCCTGATCATTTCTAAGGCATGAAGCATATTTTAAAGATTGTATAAAAGGACTGTTCCTTCCAAGAATTCAGAGAGACTGCTGTATATATTGTTGCTCTTTTTTGACCTTTTGAACTGAAGTAAAGTTACTGTTACTCGTTACACAAATCTGAGTGACACATTATTATACTGCAGGGTATATTTTGGTTCAGAAACAGTGGTAAAGCTTCTCTTTATTTATATCTACGACCTCCAACAAACGTGAGATGTGGGTGGGATGCTGGCAATGTGATTCTAGGCCAGCCTACACCAAATTTGGGCCCTCCTGGTGTTTTGGACTTCGACTCTCACAATTCCTAACAGGCTACCGTCAAAGTCCAGTTGAAATCCAAAACAGTCGGCTACTGTCTCTAGCTTGCTGCTGAGACAAACGGTTTTAACTGCCACTTTCACCTCAGAGAGCGAAGAGAGCGCTGACTGGAAACAGCCAGGAAGGAAATAGCTGCCAACTCTCTGAAGCCTGATCATTTCTAAGGCATGAAGCATATTTTAAAGATTGTTTAAAAAGGACTGTTTATTCCCTCTGTTCCCTGCAAGAATTCAGAGAGACTGCTGTATATATTGTTGCTCTTTTTTGACCTTTTGAACTGAAGTAAAGTTACTGTTACTCATTACACAAATCTGAGTGACATATTATTATACTGCAGGGTATATTTTGGTTCAGATACAGTGGTAAAGCTTCTCTTTATTTATATCTGCAACCTCCAACAAACGTGAGATGTGGGTGGGATGCTGGCAATGTGATTCTAGGCCAGACTACAGCAAACTTGGGCCCTCCAGGTGTTTTGGACTTCGACTCCCACAATTCCTATCAGCCTACCGTTGAAGTCCAGTTGAAGTCCCGAACAGGCATGGGCAAACTTGGGCCCCCCAGGTGTTTTGGACTTTGACTATTTTGGACTTCAACTGGACTTCGACGGTAGGCTGTTAGGAATTGTGGGAGTCGAAGTCCAAAACAGTCAAAGTCCAAAACAGTCTTGGAGGGCCCAAGTTGGCCCATGCCTGTTCTAGGCTGACTCTTCAAATCAAGCATTGGGTGGTATGTTGGGTTAGATTTTGGTTGGCTTTTGAACTTGATGGCCTTTGGAGGTCTCTTCTACTTCTATGGCTCAACCAATTCACCTGGACTGGACGCCTTCGTCTTTGGAGGTCCCTCGGTGCGGAGCCGGCAGGCGAGAGGCCATCGTCGTTGCAACCACCGGCTTCTCCAGATCTTCCAAGAGTTTTCCAACCGGACAGGATAAGGCAGCCGCAGCCTCGCCAGGGGAATGTTTCCTACCAACAGATCTAGGAAAGAAGAAAGTTGGACTACAATTCCCATCATCCTCCAGCAAGTAGGTATTCAGGAGAGTGCAGATCTAAGAGACGGCACTGCGAGGGATAATGGGAGTTGATATATAGAATCATAGACTCAAAGAGTTGGAAGAGACCTCATGGGCCATCATCCAGTCCAACCCCATTCTGCCAAGAAGCAGGAACATTGCATTCAAATCACCCCTGACAGATGGCCACCCAGCCTCTGTTTAAAAGCTTCCAAAGAAGGAGCCTCCACCACACTCCGGGGCAGAGAGTTCCACTGCTGAACGGCTCTCCCAGTCAGGAAGTTCTTCCTCATATTCAGATGGAATCTTCTTTCTTGTAGTTTGAAGCCATTATTCAATGTCCTGGTCTCAAGGGAAGCAGAAAACAAGCTTGCTCCCTCCTCCCTGTGGCTTCCTCTCACATATTTATACATGGCTCTCATCATATCTCCTCTCCGCCTTCTCTTCTTCAGGCTAAACATGCCCAGCTCCTTAAGCCGTTCCTCATAGGGCTTGTTCTCCAGACCCTTGATCATTTCAGTCGCCCTCCTCTGGACACATTCCAGCTTGTCAAGATCTCTCTTGAATTGTGGTGCCCAGAATTGGACACAATATTCCAGGTGTGGTCTAACCAAAGCGGAATAGAGCATGGGGAGCATGACTTCCCTGGACCTAGACACTACGCTCCTCTTGATGCAGGCCAAAACCCCATTGGCTTTTTTTGCTGCCACATCACATTGTTGGCTCATGTTTAACTTGTTGTCCACGAGGACGCCAAGATCTTTTCCACACGTACTGCTCTCGAGCCAGGCCTCATTGTCCCCCCTTTTGTTTCTTTGCATTTCGTTTTTTCTGCCAAAGTGGAGTATCCTGAATTTGTCCCTGTTGAACTTCATTTTGTTAGTTCTGGCCCATCATCTCTCTAATCTGTCAAGATCGTTTTGAATCCTGCTCCTGTCCTCTGGAGTATTGGCTATCCCTCCCAATTTGGTGTAGTCTGCAAACTTGATGATCCTGCCTTCTAACCCTTCATCTAAGTCATTAAAAAAGATCCTGATCTTAAATACTGAATACTTAAATACTGAATACTGAAACTCTGCAAAGACCTCCCTTTCCTCCAGCCACAAGGCTCCTGGCCAAAGATTCAATGGCTCCAACTTTGGCATTGATTGATTATTGATTGATTGATCAATTATTAATTATTGATTGGTTATTGATTGATTGAGTTTTGATAATTTATTGATTAGGTTTATACTTTGCTTTTCGTCCCTGGCTAGGACTTATCCAAAGTGACAAAACTGGAGCATAATAATAATAATAATAATAATAATAATAATAATAATAATAATAATGCCCTACAAAAAGACATACCTTGCTTGCTCCAGGTTGGTCCGTGATGCTGCAGGTAGCAGCTTCCCTTTGGCAGCTCCCGTCTCATCTTTGTCAATGCTAATCCACTCTGTTTTTTGGGGGGAATAATGGGAGATGTGATCAATGGATGTCATGGAAGGTCAATGCTTCCTTTCTTTTCAAAAAGAGGCTGTTGGGAGGGATCAGATGGTGCCTTCCTGCTTGGCAGAAAGGGGGAAGGTCTAGATGACCTCTTGGGATCCCTTCCAACTCTAGCAGAATACAGAATAAGGAGTCTCCTTAAGAATAAGGAGTTCTCTGGAGGTGTTCATAGCAAAGCCTGGATGGCCATCTGTCAGGAGGGTTCAGATGTTGCTTTCCTGCTAGGCTGAAGTCTGGATAACTTCTAGGGGTCTCTTCCAACTCTCGGATTCTTACTATCAATACTTAACCCTAGTTGTTACTATCTCTGATTAAACCACTGCTTATAATTATTAGAATAATAGAATCATAGATTTGGAAGAGACCTCGTGGGCCATTGAGTCCAACCCCCTGCCAAGAAGCAGGAAAATTGCATTCAAAGCACTCCTGACAGATGGCCACCCAGCCTCTGTTTAAAAGCTTCCAAAGAAGGAGCCTCCAGCACACTATGGGGGCAGCGAGTTCCACTGTTGAACAGCTCTCAAAGTCAGGAAGTTCTTCCTCATGTTCAGATGGAATCTCCTTTCACTTTTACTATTTACACTACTATGGTACTTATCACTATTTCTTCTTAGGGTCTCCAACTTATGGCAAACCCTATTGCTTCTTACTACTGCTTCTTCCTTCCTCTGTTCCTTTAGCTTCAGACTCAGGGGATTATGGGAGAAAGTGGCTGGATCTACACTCACCTAATAATAATAATAATAATAATAATAATAATAATAATAATAATAATAAGGTCAGTGTTGACCCATATGGTGCATTGAACTGCATGATAGGGTCAGTATAGAAGTGTATAATATAGTCTAAACTGCATCAAAGTACATTAAACATTCACTGTTGACCCATATAATGAATTCGGAACTCACTGAGATGCATGATAGGTCAGTATACATGGGTTGAATGAAAAGTAATGCCTCCACTTTCGTAACTCCTCAACAGATGGCAGTACTGGTATGTGGCAGGTACTGGCTTGTTCAGTAGACTCTCCTCTACAGTTCTATTTGGGGGAAGCCTTAGCATTGAATGGTTGTGTTGTTAAAGTGTGAAGTATGGAACCCTGCGCAGATGGTCAGTCAATGCAACTGTAATTGAAGTCTTGACAGCAGAAGGTCTCACCTCAACATCTTTAAACGTACTCGCCCAACGACGCACAGTACTCACATCAACACAATCACCATAAACAGCTTGCATTCTCTGATGAATCCCCTTTGGGGTGACACCTTCTGCTGTCAAGAATTCAATGACTGCACGTTGCTTAAGTCGCATTGACCAACTGTCTGTGCAGGGTTCCATACTTCGCACATTAACAACACAGCCATTCAATGCTAAGGCTTCCCGTCAAAAGGGAACTGTAGAGGAGAGTCTACCGAACAAGCCAGTACCTGCCGCATATCAGTACTGCCATCTCTTGAGGAGTTACGAAGGTGGAGGCATTACTTTTCATTCAACCTTCGTAGAAGCATATAATATAGTCTAAACTGTATCAAACTACGTTATACATTCACCGACTTCTATAGTCATCTCCTGCTCACCGTAGAGCCTCTCGCGGGTGCCCATTCGCTCTGCCGGGACCCGGACCTTCATGGATCCCCGGATGTTTCCGGTTTCTTCTCCCCGGTGAGACAGGTAGGTCAGGAACTGCTGGGCCGTGCTCCCAATCATGGACTTCAAGGCAATGACGCACTCACCTGCAAAGAAGAAGAAAGAGGTGGTGACCAGGATGAGGACAGACGCCCACTGACAACCATGTTTCCTTTTTCTGGTGCAGACTAGATGACATTTGGAGGTCCCTTCCCATTCTATCATCTGCCAGGAGGACTTGGTGTCTTCCTGAACTTCAGGATGGACTAGATGGCCTTTGGGGGTCCCTTCCAACTCTACTTGGGAGGCCAATGGAATCTCCTTTTCTCCATTATAGACTTATAATTATAGTATTTTTGTGTTGTTTATTGTGACCTGCCTGAACTCATGACGAGAGACAAGAAATAAATAAAATGAAATTATTATTATTATTATTATTATTATTATTATTATTATTATTATTATTCTGGAGGCCTGTAAGAGGCTGGATGGCTATCTGTTGGGAGGGCTTGAATGGTGTCCTTATTATTATTATTATTATTATTATTATTGTTTTCTGGAAGTCTTTAAGAAGAGGCTGGATGGCCATCTGTCAGAAGGGCTTAAATGGTGTCCCCCTTATTATTATTTTCTGGAGGCCTTTAAGAAGAGGCTGGATGGTCATCTGTTGGGAGGGCTTGAATTGTGTCCTCCTTATTACTATTTTCTGGAGGATTTTAAGAAGAGGCTGGATGGCCATCTGTTAGGAGGGCTTGAATGGTGTCCTCCTTATTATTACTATTTTCTGGAGGCCTTTAAGAAGAGGCTGGATGGCCACCTGTTGGGAGGGCTTGAATTGTGTCCTCACTATTATTATTATTTTCTGGAGGCCTTTAAGAAGAGGCTGGATGGCTATCTGTTGGGAGGAATTGGATGGTGTCCTCGTTATTATTATTTTCTGGAGGCCTTTAAGAAGAAGCTGGATGGCCATTTGTCAGGAGGGCTTGAATGGTGTCCTCCTTATTATTATTTTCTGGAGGCCTTTAAGAATAGGCTGGATGGCCATTTGTCCGGAGGGCTTGAATGGTGTCCTCCTTATTATTATTTTCTGGAGGCTTTAAGAAGAGGCTGGATGGCCATCTGTTGGGAGGGCTTAAATGGTGTCCTCATTATTATTATTCTCTGGAGCCCTTTAAGAAGAGGCTTGATGGCCATCTGTTGGGAGGGCTTGAATGGTGTCCTCCTTATTATAGTATTTTCTGGAGGTCTTTAAGAAGAGGCTGGATGGCCATCTGTTAGGAGGGCTTGAATGGTGTCCCCCTTATTTTTACTTTCTGGAGGCCTTTAAGAAGAGGCTGGATGGCCATCTGTTGGGAGCGATTGAATGGGCTCCCCCTTATTATTACTTTTTGGAGGCCTTTAAGAAGAGGCTGGAAGGCCATCTGTTGAGAGGGCTTGAATTCTGTCCTCCTCATTATTATTATTTTCTGGAGGCCTTTAAGAAGAGGCTGGATGGTCATCTGTTGGGAGGGCTTAAATGGTGTCCTCCTGCATTGCAAAACCAGTTTGGATGATGATAATGATTATTATTTTCTGGAGGTCTTAAAACAAGAAACCAGATGGCCATCTGTCGGGAGGGCTTGGATGTGTTGCAAAATCTGTTTGCATTATTATTATTATTATTATTATTATTATTATTTTCTGGAGGTCTTTAAGAAGAAGCTGGATGGCCATCTGTCGGGAGGGCTTGAATTGTGTGTTCTTGCATTGCAAAAACCAGTTTGGGTGATCCATTTTGACCCGAAGATTCTATGACTGTATGATTGTATGCCCAGTATAGCCAATGATTCATGGAGCCATAAAATCATAGAAGGGACCCACAGGGGTCATCTAGTCCAACCCCGTTTCATCCAAGCAAGGATACACAATCTAAGCCCTCCCAACAGATGACCATCCAACCTCTGCTCCCTAACCTCCAGAGGAGGAGACTCCACTGGACTCCTAGGCAGCATCTTCTATTTATTTCTCCCTGTTAACATTCCTTTGGTCAGTTTTGGCCAATCAGCTCTCTTGTCCACCCATTCAACCCAGTGTATCTCCATACCTTTGGTTATTTTGACTTATTCTGGATCCGACATAGTTTTTCTTCTGCTTACCGTAGGACTCATAGCCGTCCATCGACTTGACGGTCAAGAGGATGTGCTGATCTTGGAGATACTCAATGTCCGAGAGGATGGGCTTCAGCTGAAAGCAGAGGAAACATAATGCCACACAATTGATTTGGAGAATATTAACTAATCATAGAATAATAAAATCATAAAATCAAAGAGTTGGAAGAGACCTCATAGGCCATCCAGTCCAACCCCCTGCCAAGAAGTAGAAATATTGCATTCAAATCACCCCTGACAGATGGCCATCCAGCCTTTGTTTAGACCGTACCTTGGGAAGTCTGATCTGGCCACGGTGGTCCACACTCTTGTTACATCCCGAATAGACTACTGCAACGCACTCTACATGGGTTGCCCTTGAAGACTGTTCGGAAACTTCAACTGGTCCAGCAAGCGGCAGCCAGATTACTCACCGGAGCGTCATACAGGGAGCACACCACCCCCTTGTTGTGTCAGCTCCACTGGCTGCCGATTCAGTTCCGAGCACAATTCAAGGTGCTGGTTTTGACCTACAAAACCCTATATGGTTCCGGTCCAGTGTATCTGTCCGAACGTATCTCCCTCTACGTCCCACCCCGGAGTTTGAGATCATCTGGGGAGGCCCTGCTCTCGACCCCACCGCTATCACAAGTGAGGTTGGTGGGGACGAGGAGCAGGGCCTTCTCGGTGGTGGCCCCTCACCTGTGGAACTCACTCCCGGAGGAAATTAGGTCGTCAACATCCCTCCTCTCCTTCAGGAGGAAAGTAAAGACATGGTTGTGGGATCAGGCCTTTGGGTAATCTGACAACTAGATAAGGACTATCAGACGACTAGGACTGACAGGACTGGAATTGGAAATTAGACTATGAGATGGCGAACGCTGACCGTTAATGAGGAGTAATGGGTTTGTATTGGTTTTATTGTTGTAATGCAGGAACTGTTGTTTAACTGTTAATTGCTGCTATATTGTTTTACTACTGTTATGTGATGCCGGCATCGAATTGTGCCTTTGTAAGCCACCCTGAGTCCTCTCCGGGGTGAGAAGGGCGGGGTAGAAGTAACGTAAATAAATAATCCTTACTAGTTATAAGGAGAATATAGTTCTCTATCTCAAACAACAGACTGCAAAGCCCTGGGCATGACCTATAAGACCCTATGCAGCTTAAGGCTAGAGTAGGTTTGAGAAGTAACTTTGTAAAATAACTGAAAGCCCTTATTTATTAGGAATATCTTTGGGAAGTAACTTATTTGCTCTTTTTTGCTCCACCACTAACAGGTCTCAACAGAGAAAGGAGATTCCACCTGAACATGAGGAAGAACTTGCTGACTGTGAGAGCTGTTCAGCAGTGGAACTCTCTGCCCCAGAGTATGGTGGAAGCTCCTTCTTTGGAGGCTTTTAAGCTGAGGATGGATGGCCATCTGTTGGGGATGCTTTGAATGTGATTTTCCTTGACAGAAAGGGGTTGGACTGGATGGCCCAGGAGGTCTCTCCCAACTCTAGGAATCTACGAGGCTGGATGGCCACTGCTTAGCATTGCAGGAAAGAGATCACTCTAGATGACCTTAGGGGAGTGTTGGGGTTCAGCCTGATCCTGATCTGTGTGAACCGGATTCTCTGATAGTTTTTCCAACTGAGCAAGCTCTCCCTGACAGTGTGGAATCTGTTGTTGATGCTGAGGTCAGCGGCGAGGAAAGTGAAACTGAACAGCTGGAGGAAAATGTTTTGGAAGCTAGCCATGATATCTCTCCACCTGGGTTTTTTAATGAGGACCGAAGAGAACAGATAGTTAGAGACAGAAATGTTTCATAGTTTCTACGAAGGTCAAATTGTTTACAGGAGAGACAGGCCCAGGCTTCAAAGTCAAGGGGTGTTTCAAAGAATATCTTCTTTGGTTTAAGGGGCCTCCTGCCGGGTGTCTCTTTAGATCAAGCAACGTTTGGGACTGTGGCCGTGCCTTGGCAGAATTCCTGTGTTCCATGGCCGGTAATCCCAGAGGCTTCTAGTTTTCAAGTTCATGGTTAGCGAGAGGCTAACAGGTTCCTGGTTCTTGTATTGTGGCTTTTGGAATTTTGCTCAAGTTCAGAGATTCTATTGACTGCTGTGTTTCTATTGTGGCTTTTTGACTTTGCATTTACCTTTTTTTTGTAACCAATTTTTCATCAATAAACAAGGATTGTTTTTCCTACAGTCCAGAGTGGTGGATTTAATCTTATGGTCTTGATCTGGGAAGCAACAGGGAACCCCTTCCACTCATACAGGTCTATGAAAGCTTTCAGCAAGATAGCAGTATGGAACACAATTTGTAAAAGTGTCTATTCCTGCAATTCTATTCTCAGAATTCCACATTGTTCAGGCAGGGAAAATAAAGTGGTGTCAAACTGTATTGATTCTGCAGTGTAGACACTGCACTCCTGGCTGACCCTCTGCTTAACTCCAATTGCAAGGCCGTACTGACCGTGGGCAGCTGCCGGGATGACCACTGGACTTTCAAGAAATTGATGTTGTCGCTGCTTTGGGAGTCATTCTCAAAACTCTTCTTGAATTCTGCAGGAAGAGCAAAACAAGGGAAATAAATAAGGATGCGGCAAATAAAACGCCAGAAATCCAGACTGGGAATATATTCATTTCCAACAACATTTCCCTCGTTGCTAAAGTGTTGCTGTTCGTATTGTTGATATCCCGCTTTCCTCCCTTAAAGAGACACAAAGCAGCACATTACACTTACTTACTTACTTACTTACTTACTTAGGCAATCCCTCGTTGGACGAGTAAGATGGTCTTCCATGATGGGTTTCCTTGTGGATTTGTGGGTCTTCTCCCACAGTGAAGGCATTGGTTTCCAGGTGGAAGGCGTTCCCGGTCGGGGTTGGCTTGACACGCCTTCCTCCTGGCACGTTTCTCTCTTTCACCCTCCACTCGTGCCTCCTCGAATTCTGCAGCACTGCTGGTCACAGCTGACCTCCAGCTGGAGCGCTCAAGGGCCAGGGCTTCCCAGTTCTCAGTGTCTATGCCAGAGTTTTTAAGGTTGGCTTTGAGCCCATCTTTCAATCTCTTTTCCTGTCCACCAAAATTCCATTTTCCGTTCTTAAGTTCAGAGTAGAGACGGTGGTCAGGCATCCGGACAACGTGGCCGGTCCAGCAGAGTTGATGGCGGAGGACCGTCACTTCAATGCTGGTGGTCTTTGCTTCTTCCAGCACGCTGACGTTTGTCCGCTTGTCTTCCCAAGAGATTTGCAGGATTTTCCGGAGGCAACGCTGATGGAATCGTTCCAGGAGTTGCATGTGACGTCTGTAGACAGTCCACGTTTCGCAGGCATAGAGCAGGGTTGGGAGACCAATGGCTTTATAGACAAGCATGTTGGTCTCCCTATGGATGTCCCGGTCCTCAAACACTCTCTGCTTCATTCGGGAAAATGCTGCACTCGCAGAGCCCAGGTGGTGTTGTATTTTGGTGTTGATGTTGACTTTGGTGGAGAGGTGGCTGCCAAGGTAGCGGAAATGGTCAACGTTTTCTAATGTTACACCATTAAGCAGTATCACTGGCATTGGGGAGGGGTTGGTTGGTGACTGCTGGAAGAGCACTTTGGTTTTCTCGATGTTCAATAACAGGCTGAGCTTCGTGTATGCTTCTGTGAAGGTGTTTAGAGTGGCTTGTAGATCTTCTTCTGAATGTGCACAGATGACATTGTCATCAGCATACTGGAGTTCTATAACAGATGTTGTTGTAACCTTGGTTTTGGCTTTCAGTCTGCTGAGGTTGAATAGCTTGCCATCTGTCCGATAGATGATTTCCACTCCGGTGGGAAGCTTCCCATCAACAAGATGAAGTATCATAGCGATGAAGATGGAGAATAGAGTTGGGGCAATAACACATCCCCATTTGACACCCAATTCCACCTTAAATGGGTCACTTTGGGAGCCACTGCTATCCAAGACTGCTGCCATCATGTCATCATGGAAGAGCCACAGGATGTTCACAAATTTGTTTGGGCACCCGATTTTTTGGAGGATGGTCCAGAGAGCGCTGCCATTCACTGTGTCACATTACACTAAAATCAACACAATGTACCATTTAGGACCTAACATGTGTGTGGATTTCCAGCACTGATAGGGGAGGTTAGACTAGATGGCCTTTGGAGTCCTCTTGCAACCCTACAATTCTATGTAATGGATGAGAGAGCTAGATGACCCTTAGGGATCCTTTTCAATGCTGTGATGGATTATTGCACGTTCAAGGATGGGACTAGATGACCTTTGAGAGTCCCATCTGTGAAGAGAGGCCACCAATTTGTAAAGATGGCACCCAGTTTGTAACGATGCCACCAATTTGTAAGGGTTTGTAAAGGAGCCACCACTTTGTAAGGACTTATTAAATTGATAACACAACTAATAGCTTGTAATATAAATTTGTGCTTTCTTCAATGTGTAGCGTGGCTTATCTTGAAAGTATTTGTAACAGAGACTTGGCTTTAGAAGAAACCGTAACAAGTTTATTGAAGTATAGAAGAAGCTTGATGGTTTCAATGTTTCTTAGCTCTTAGAGGCACATGTCTTCAGAGGTTACATTTATAACATTTCATAAACCAACTCTTAAGAGGACTATTCCTTCCACTAAACAGGTTTCAAACTTATTTTCCTTCAAAAAGTGTTTCTCTCTTTAACAGATTAACAGATTACAGAGATAGATGACCCTTAGGGATCCCTTTCAATGCTGTGATGGATTATTGCACGGTCAAGGATGGGACTAGATGATCTTTAGGAGTCCCATCCAACTCTACTATTCTATGGGATACATTTCCAGAGTTATCAAGGATTGAGCTAGATGGCCTTTGAGAGGTTCCTCTCAATCTTTTGGTGGATTATTGCACTTTCAGGGATGGGATTGGATGACCTTTGGGGTTCCCTTCCAATTTTACAATCCTATGCAATGCACACTTGCATGGTCTGGGATTAAGCTAAATGAACCTTGGAGATCTCTTCCAAGACTGAGGTGGAATACTGCACTGAAAATAGAAATAAACACAGAAGCATTGAACAATAAATAGTTGAAACCAATAAGGGGCTGACCTTCCAGGCAAGTGGAGTAGAACTCAATGAAGAACTTGGTCCGGCTGGCTGTCTTGACAATGGCCTCCACGCTCTCGAACTCAATGTAGGCCTGGTCCGAGGACTTGGAGAGACCTAGAGCCAAAAAAAAAAAATCTGCTAAAGGGGAGGAAATAATAACTCCCTTTGTGGCTGAGACAAAAGCTGGTCAGTCGCAAGGCCGAACAGGGCATAGGGTTACAGCCTGTGTTGGATGAGGTCGCACTCCCCCTGAAGGCACAGGTTCGCAGCTTAGGAGTGATCCTGGACTCATTGCTGAGCCTGGAACCCCAGGTTTTGGCAGTGGCCAGGGGAGCATTTGCACAGTTAAAACTTGTGCGCCAGCTGCGTCCATACCTTGTGAAGCCTGACTTGGCCACGGTTGTCCACACTCTTGTCATATTCCGAATAGACTACTGCAATGCACTCTATGTGGGGTTGCCTCTGAAGACTGCCCAGAGGCTGCTCGCTAGGCTGGGTAAAGGGAGTGCACAACGCCCTTGTTACACCAGCTCCCCTGGCTGCCTATCAGCTTCCAAGTACAATTCAAAGTGCTGGCTTTGGCCTATAACGGTTCTGGCCCAGTTTACTTGTCAGAACGTATCTCCCGCTACGATCCACCTAGGGCTCTAAGGTCATCCGAGGAGACCCTGCTCATTGTCCCCCCATTGTCACAATCACGTCTGGTGGGGACAAGGGACAGGGCCTTTTCTGTGGTGGCCCTCCGGCTATGGAACTAAATAAATAAATAAATAAATAAATAAGAATCCCCCAGTTGGGATTGTGGGATACATAGTCCAAATAAATGACCATTTCCAAGCTCTAGTCTCCAAGGAACAGGAAGAAATGGAGGTGCTCTGAATGCGATTTTCCTGCTTCTTGGCAGACTGGATGGCCTATGAGGTCTCTTCCAACTCTAGGATTCTATGATTCTAGGAAATACCAAATTTCAAAAGTCAAATGCAAAATGGATCTGGCCTTATCACAAGTTGAGCCCACCCCCACTCCATATCCCAGCATTCAGCCGATCACATTGTAAATCCTTTCCCCCAAAATGTACCTTTCTTGGAAACAAACTGGGATGTCACCCCGACTTCGAAGGCGGCGAAGACCGGCGAGTGGTCGCTGCTGACGATATCATCTGTGCAACCTGGGGAACGAAAGGAAGAGCTCACCATTGATCCCACATGTTAAGAAGGAGTGGAGTGGATTAACAGCACTGAGAGGTTAGACTAAATCACCTTTGGGGCTCCCTTGCAACTCTACAATCCTATGTAATAGACTACTGCACTGTCAGAACGAAATGGCCTTTGGAGATCCCTTCCAATTGTGTGGTGAATTAGTGCACTCACAAGGGTGCGACTGGATGACCTTTGGGAGCCCCATCCAACTCTACCGTAAGTATCTATATAAATAAAAATGTAATGTTCGTTTGTGGCATTAACATAACTCAGAAACCACTGGACGAATTGACACAAAATTTTGACACAATAATAATAATAATAATAATAATAATAATAATAATAATCTTTATTTGTACCCCGCTACCATCTCCCCAAGGGACTCGGTGCGGCTTACATGAGGCCGAGCCCACAATACAACAATAAAAACAATAGCAACAGTAATACTAACAATAAATAAACTCATAAACAGAAAATAAGCAATAAACATTAGCAATAACACACATTAATAACACATTATTAGCAATAATAATACACGTAACAGTCCAACAAGTGTTCATCACCCCTAAAAATACAACACTCCCTCCCAGCAGAACGGACTTAAAAAAACCCAAAATACACCACACACACACACATATATACACATACAGTCATATACATATACACATGCACACATACATACACATATGTGTGTACGTATATATATATATATACACACGCACACACACATACCCAAGCACACAAATATACACATGCACACATCCATGCACGCATCCATACACACATATATAAACACAAATATGCATATTTATTATTATTTATTATTATTATTATTTATATAATAATATAAATAATATTATTATTATTTATATATTATTATTATAAATAAATAAATAATAATAAATAAATATACACATGCACACATACATACACATATGTGTGTACGTATATATATATATATATATATATATATATATATATATATACACACACGCACACACACACACACATACCCAAGCACACAAATATACACATGCACACATCCATGCACACATCCATACACACATATATAAACACAAATATGCATATAGACAAGTGCACACATATACACAATATGCATATACACATATAAACACACAAATATATACACTTATATACACATCTACACACACATATATGCACACTTATACACCTGCACATATATACACAAATATATACACACATATCAACACATATATACACACACACAAAACACATATATACAGACTGGGCCACAGCAACGCATGGCAAGGGACGGCTAGTGGGATACATTTCCAGAGCTATCGGGGCTTAGGCTAAATGGCCTTTGGGGTTCCTTCCAATCCTTTGGTGGATTATTGCACTGTCAGGGGTGGGACTGGATGACCTTTGGAGTTTCCTTTCAATTGTACAATTCTATGCGATGCATTCCTGCATTGTCAGGAGTTGAGCTAAATGAACCCTAGAGATCACTCTAGGTCTGTGGCGAAATATTGCACTGAAAATAGAAATAAACACACCTTTGGAATTCCCTTCCAACTCTACAATTCTGTGTAGGCTGTCCAGTGTTTGGCTAGATGACCTTTGGAGATCCCTTCCAACTCTACTGTTCTAGGGGACAGATTTCTAGCATTATTGGAGTGGAGATGGATGGTCTTTAGGGGACCCTTCCAATTGTGTAGTAGATTATGGCACCAGAAGTAATGGGACTGGAAACCCACTGGAGTTCCTTTCTAACTCTACTAGTCTTCCAGAACTGTATGAACTCCTTCTCATCCTGTGGTTGATTCCTGCACCTGAAGGGGTGCGGCTGGATGACCTTTGGAGTTCCCTGCCAACTCTATGACCCCACATTATCAGGGTCTGGGCATTATCTTCCAATTCTAAGGGAGTTCTTCCCCAATTCTACGGTTTTATGCCGCAGACCCCACATTGTCGGCAGCTGGACTAGATGACCTTTGGGGGTCCCTTTCAATACAAAAGCAGGAAAGAACTGGACGACCCTCAAGATTCCCTTTCCCCTTTTTAAAAAAATAATAATTGGTTAGATTTAATTTGTAACATTGTCACAACTGCATATACACAATGATATATTATTACTTTTTACCTCTTACAACACATTCTATTGGATGCATTTTATCCTTTACAGTTCTATACATCTGTTACTTATACCTATCCATTTCCCCCCAGTTATGACTCTACTCATTGGTTTATATTATTGGTTTGATCATGAAGATTTTTTGGTTCAGTTCCTTATATTTTCCTGGCTAGAAGCCCTTTCCACTTCAGCTCCCAGATTTCTTTGGGTGACCATCCATATATTTTGGTCTCCTTTCAGTTATGGAGTGTTGGGACATCTACTCTGATCAATATTCGAGCCATTTCCCTTCATCTTTCCATCCTAAGGCAAGTTGCTTGGATAGCTGCTATCATATATTTTGCAATTTCAAACTGGTCCCAAAACTCACCGTAGGAGTTGCTATTGATGTGCGTCTCCGGGTATGACTTCCAGAGGATCCGGTCACACCACGAAGGGACATTGGTCCTCACCTGGGAGAAGATAAGGAAAGCATTGGTAAGGTTACAGCTCCGGAATCCTATTTCTTGGTCCTTGACTTTGAGTGATCTTCTGGAACTCAGAACTCAGGGGAAAACCTTGCAAGGGACTAGGAGTCTGGTGGAGTCTCCTCCCCTGGATGGCCATCTGTTGTGGGGTGCTTTGATTGTGATTTTCCTGCATTGCAGAAGGGAACTGATTGACCTCTGGGGTTTCTGCTATCATTGTTCTATTATTATTATTATTATTATTATTATTATTATTATTATTATTATTATTATTTGAAACACAACAAGATGAGTCCACAGCAGACAAGATCACTCTGCTGGCTGTTGTATTGGATCATACGTCGGACCCTTCCCAAGTCATAGAATCATAGAATCAAAGAGTTGGAAGAGACCTCATGGGCCATCCAGTCCAACCCCATTCTGCCAAGAAGCAGGAATATTGCATTCAAATCACCCCCAACAGATGGCCATCCAGCCTCTGCTTAAAAGCTTCCAAAGAAGGAGCCTCCACCACACTCCCTCCGGGGCAGAGAGTTCCACTGCTGAACGGCTCTCACAGTCAGGAAGTTCTTCCTAATGTTCAGATGGAATCTCCTCTCTTGTAGTTTGAAGCCATTGTTCCGCATCCTAGTCTCCAAGGAAGCAGAAAACAAGCTTGCTCCCTCCTCCCTGTGGCTTCCTCTCACATATTTATACATGGCTATCATATCTCCTCTCAGCCTTCTCTTCTTCAGGCTAAACATGCCCAGCTCCTTAAGCCGCTCCTCATAGGGCTTGTTCTCCAGACCCTTGATCATTTTAGTCGCCCTCCTCTGGACACATTCCAGCTTGTCAATATCTCTCTTGAATTGTGGTGCCCAGAATTGGACACAATATTCCAGGTGTGGTCTAACCAAAGCAGAATAGAGCATGGGGAGCATGACTTCCTTAGATCTAGACACTAGGCTCCTATTGATGCAGGCCAAAATCCCATTGGCTTTTTTTGCCGCCACATCACATTGTTGGCTCATGTTTAACTTGTTGTCCACGAGGACTCCAAGATCTTTTTCATACGTACTGCTCTCGAGCCAGGCGTCACCCAAGTGTCTAGGACTGTGTGATGTATCAGCGAATAATGCATACAGATCCCAGTAAGGTCGCCTTTTGCAGCTCGCAGATAGTAATTTTGTCAGTGCTGATTGTGTTTAAGTGCAGGCCAAGGTCTTGAGGCACTGCACCCAGTGTGCCGATCACCACTGGGACCCCCTTGACTGGCTTGTGCCAGAGTCTTTGCAGTTCGATCTTTAAATCCTCATATTGTGTCAGCTTTTCCAGTTGTTTCTCTTCAATCCTGCTGTCACATGGGATTGCGACATCAACAATCCATACTTTGTTTTCTAACACGATCGTGAGGTAAGGAGTATTCTGCTCCAAAACTCTGTCTGTCTGAATCCGGAAGTCCCAGAGTAGCTTGACGTGTTAATTCTCTGTAACTTTTTCCGGCTTGTGATCCCACTCATTCTTTGTCACAGGCAGATGGTGTTTGTGGCACAAGTTCCAATGAATCATCCGAACTCTGAGGATGACCTGGGAAGGAATCCCACTGGAGCATTGCAGAGCACCCCAATACCTGGGAGTCAATCTGGACCGTGCTCTGACCTACAAGAAGCACTGCCTGAACATCAAGCAAAAAGTGGGTGTTAGAAACAATATCATAAGAAAGCTGACTGGCACAACCCGGGGATCACAACTAGATACAGTGAAGACATCTGCCCTTGCGCTGTGCTACTCTGCTGCTGAGTACGCATGCCCAGTGTGGAACACATCTCACCACGCTAAAACAGTATATGTGGCTCTTAACGTGACATGCCGCATTATCACGTGGTGTCTGTGCCTTACACCACTGGAGAAATTACACTGCTTAGCCGGTATTGCACCACCTGACATCCGCCGGGAAGAAGCAGCCAATAATGAAAGGACCAAGGTAGAGACATCTCCAGCTCATCCCTTGTTTGGGTATCAGCCAGCACATCAACGACTTAAATCTAGAAATAGTTTTCTAAGATCTACAGAGACACTTGCTGGAACACCTCAGCAAGTGAGAGTCCAAAAGTGGCAGGCTCAAACCCAGAACCTCAATCCATGGCTGATACCAAATGAGAGCTTCCCCCCTGGGCACACAGAAGACTGGGCGACTTGGAAGGTGCTGAACAGATTGTGCTATGGCACCACGAGATGCAGAGCCAACCTTTAGAAATGGGGCTACAAAGTGGAATCCACGACAGAGAGGAGCAAACCACTGACCACCTGCTGCAATGCATCCTGAGCCCTGCCACATGCACAATGGAGGACCTTCTTGCGGCAACACCAGAGGCACTCCAAGTGGCCAGATACTGCTCAAAGGACATCTAATCAACTACCAAGCTTGCAAACTTTGTGTTTTGTTTGTTTATTTTGTTAAAAATGTAATACAAATGCCTGGTTGCTCCTGACACGATAGATAAATAAATAAACCTGAGCAAGGGTGTTGTGCCTCTGCTTGTAGTCTGTCTGCGCAATCTTCTTGCAGCAGCTGAGGATGTGATCTATAGTTTCATCTGCTTCCTTGCAGACTCCACACTTGGGATGTGTTGTTGACTTTTCAATTCTGGCTTTGACGGCATTGGTTCCAATGTCCGTAGTGTAAACTACCAGCAGGTTCAACCAAGCCAGAGTGGTCTCAACTGAGACGTAGAACTAAGTGCACTCAACCCATTTAAATATGGCGAAACAAACTCTAAAGAAGTCTATATTGGCTCGGTCATCACCCAGGATAATAAGGACCGCGGTGAGTGTCATGATCTGCTGCTATTATTATTATTATTATTATTATTATTATTATTATTATTACAACAAAGGATGGATTGCCATCTGTTGGGGGTGCTTTGATTGTGCTTTTCCTCCACGGCAGAAGGGGATTGGACTGGATGACCCATGGGGTCTTCCACTGAAATACTGCCAGGTTCTAGGTTCTTGTAGGTTTTTTTCAGGCTATAGGGCCATGTTCTAGAGGCATTATCTCCTGACGTTTCGCCTGCATCTATGGCAAGCATCCTCAGAGGTAGTGAGGTCTGTTGGAATTAGGAAAATGGGTTTATATATCTGTGGAATGGCTGGGGTGGGGCAAAGAGCTCTTCTCTGCTGGAGCTAGGTGTGAATGTTTCAGCTGACCACCTTCATTAGCATTTGAAGGCCTGGCTGAGCCTGGGAAAATGTTCTGTTGAGAGGTGTTAAGATGTGCCTGGTTGTTTCCTCTCTGCTGTTTTGCTGTTGTAATTTTAGAGTTTTTTAATACTGGTAGCCAGATTTTGTTCATTTTCATGGTTTCCTCCTTTCTGTTGAAATTGTCCACATGCTTGTGGATTTTAATGGCTTCTCTGTGTAATCTGACATGGTAGTTGTTGGAGTGGTCCAGCATTTCTGTGTTCTCAAATAATATGCTGTGTCCAGGCTGGTTCATCAGGTGCTCTGCTTAACACCTCTCAACAGAACATTTTCCCAGGCTCAGCCAGGCCTTCAAATGCTAATGAAGGTGGTCAGCTGAAACATTCACACCTAGCTTCAGCAGAGAGCTCTTTGCCCCACCCCAGTCTTTCCACAGATATATAAACCCATTTTCCTATTTCCCACAGACCTCACTACCTCTGAGGATGCTTGCCATAGATGCAGGCGAAACGTCAGGAGAGAATGCCTCCAGAACATGGCCCTATAGCCCAAAAAAACCTACAAGAACCTAGTGATTCCAGCCATGAAAGCCTTCGACAATACACTGCCAGGTTCCTCCAGTGTGATGCAATGGTCACCTTGGTATACGCCATAGCCGAATTACACTAGGCAATGCCTGTTGCTTAGGAGCCACCACTAAGAAGGTCAGGATTCTCTGTTGGTGCCCAATGCCCCCCTCTTAGGCTGTAATCCCTCCCCAGACCTTGAGCCCCTTCCTCAAAAGCCTCCCCCAAAGCCCTTTACCCCGGTGGGCTTCTGCTTGTGCCAGACGTAGGTGTCGCGGGAGCCCCTCTCGTAGCGATATGTCGGGGGGAAGGTGATCTCCTCCTCGTCTGGAAGAAACAAGGCATTAGAAAGGTTGAATCGATGGAGAGAAGGTACCCCCCCCCTTTAAGGACTTGGTCTTGGTGCATCTACAGTGCAGAATTGATCCACTCTGAAACCACTTTAATGGAGGTAGGATCCTGGGAGTTACAGTTCAGAGGACCGCCATCACTAGTTGGCCGAAAAGCAAAAGACCTTGTATAAAACTATGTATAGCTCCCTGAACTCCATACCATTGGGTCCTGGTAGTTATAAGTGGTGCCAAACCGCATTAGTTCTACAGTGCAGACACACCTTTGTTCAGAGGAGGTTCAGAGGAGAATTCAGGTAGAATGAATGAATTCTGACCCAATGTCAACAGCCATAACTCTATGCCATGGGATCCTGGGAGTTGTAGTTTGACAAGGTCACAAGTCTTCTCTTCCAAAGGGTGCTGGTGCCTCACCAAACCACAACTCCCAGGATTCCATAGCACTGAGCCATGGCAGTGAAAGTGGTTTCAAACTTGCATCCATTCTACATTGTAGATGCACCTTGACTTGACTAAAGGATAGCAAGGATTCAGACCTTGCTTCCTGCTGAAGACACATAGGTTGGAATAATTGAAATATGAAATATTTGCTTTAAAATATTTACTAATAATAACTTCTGTGATATTTGCTAATGATAACTGCTTAACAAGTGTACTTAACAACAACTGCATAATGTAAGACTGTAGGATCTATGTAGCAATATTAAATAACCACTCATAAGCCGGTTTTGCTTTGAAATGGATATATTGCTTGTACCTCTGCAGCAAAGAAAGACACTACTGACTTTTTCCCACCACCACTTCCTTTTATACACCTTTCCTGCCCATCTCCCCCTCTTCTCTGTTTCCTTATTAGAACTTGTTGCTTCACAAGTTCCAATATAAGGCTTCCAGCACCCTCTCCTGGCTTCAAAATGTCACAGAGAGAGAACTGATTCAGCCAGGATGATTCAGTCAGGATGTCACGGAGGGAATTTGTGATGTCTTCATGCCCTCAGAAATTGACTTCTGACACATAATGTGTATTAATCACTGCTCTGATTTGCAAACAATAATAATAATGGATTGTTGTAGGTTTTTCAGGCTATATGGCCATGTTCTAGAAGCATTCTCTCCTGATGTTTCACCTGGATCTATGGCAAGCATCCTCAGAGGTAGTGTGGTCTCACAACCTCTGCGGATGTTTGCCATAGATGCAGGCGAAACATAAAAAAAGAATGCTTCTAGAACATGGCCATATAGCCTGAAAAACCTACAACAACCCAGTGATTTCAGCCACAAAAGCCTTCAACAATACAATAATATTCATTTGTTTGTTTGTTTGTTTGTTTGTTTATTATCTGCCCTATCTCCCTTAGGGGACTCAGGGTGGTTTCCAACAATTAATAAATGGCAAACAGTCAATGCCAAACAGATGAGCAACAAATCAGATCAAAAACAATAAACAAACAATTCCAATATAAATATATGTACATTGATAATTGCCTATTAGCTTAACAATGATGGAAATTGGTATTGATCATTGCTCTGTGCCTCACCTGAACGTTAGTTTTAGTTAAGAAGGAGAAGATTGACCCAGCATTGAACTTCAGAAGGACAGATTTGATTAGCTGTTTGGCTAAGACTTCAAAGCTAGGCACAGGGTGATGTGGTCGTGGTTGACACAGCAAGGCCATAATATTCTTCTCATAGCCAATGGGAATAAACTAGGAGGCTAATTAGCTAGCACTGACATAATGGGTCTTGATACAGCGTGCTCACAGCAATAAAAGATGACATAACAGCTTTATGGCGCATGCGCACAGGAAAGGAAAAGTTTTTCGGAAAACAAAAGTCAAATTGTCTATAATAACAGAAGTGTGGGGTGGCACTCCCATTTGTGTAAAGTTCACCATGCATTCATCTGATCAATAGACTCACTACAATGGAAATATCCTGTCTCTAGTGACTATTTTCGGACTTGGATACTAGAGATTATTATTGGCTGGCTGTCCGGCAGATGGGAAACAGGATCTGGGTAATATCATTGCAGCCATAGGTCAGAAGCCAGACCACTACATAACAACAACAATAATGGAGATTTTGGGGGCTGCTCTTACTGAATCTCAGGAAGATCTTGTGCTTCTCCTTCTCCAGGTTGAGCTGATCCACTTTGAGGAGGGGTTCGAATTCCTTCCGGTTGATGTAATTGAGGATTTCCTTTCAAAAGGGAGGGAAAAAAGAGGAGAAAGATCACTTCCAGCATACCAAAAATGCAGCACAAGGAATGGAGGAGAGGGACCTCATATCTCTCCAAAATGTATATTTATATTCATCCCAAAATTCAGGAGACAGCCAGGTTCTAACGTGTGTAATTTCACTTTTAAAATTGGTAAATAATATGAGCAGGCACCACTAGAGCCTTGGCTTAACTTCATCCATGCAGAGAGCACTCATGTTTGAACCAGTGCAATTCCATTTCTAAATGAATTCATCTTAAAATCATTATCAAGTTTGCAGACGACACCAAATTGGGAGGGAGAGCCAATAGTCCAGAGGACAGGAGCAGGATTCAAAACGATCTTGACAGATTAGAGAGATGATGGGCCAAAACTAACAAAATGAAGTTCAACAGTGACAAATGCAAGATACTCCACTTTGGCAGGAAAAACGAAATGCAAAGATACAAAATGGGGGATGCCTGGCTCGAGAGCTGTACGTGTGAAAAAGATCTTGGAGTCCTCGTGGACAACAAGTTAAACATGAGCCAACAATGTGATGTGGCGGCAAAAAAAGCCAATGGGATTTTGGCCTGCATCAAGAGGAGCTTAGTGTCTAGATCTAGGGAAGTCATGCTACCCCTCTATTCTGCTTTGGTTAGACCACATCTGGAATATTGTGTCCAGTTCTGGGCACCACAATTCAAGAGAGATATTGACAAGTTGGAATGTGTCCAGAGGAGGGCGACTAAAATGATCAAGGGTCTGGAGAACAAGCCCTATGAGGAGCGGCTTAAGGAGCTGGGCATGTTTAGCCTGAAGAAGAGAAGGCTGAGAGGGGATATGATAGCCATGTATAAATACGTGAGAGGAAGCCACAGGGAGGAGGGAGCAAGCTTCCTTTCTGCTTCCCTGGAGACTAGGACGCGGAACAATGGCTTCAAACTACAAGAGAGGAGATTCCATCTGAACATGAGGAAGAACTTCCTGACTGTGAGAGCCGTTCAGCAGTGGAACTCTCTGCCCCGGAGTGTGGTGGAGGCTCCTTCTTTGGAGGCTTTTAAGCAGAGGCTGGATGGCCATCTGTCAGGGGTGATTTGAATGCAATATTCCTGCTTCTTGTCAGAATGGGGTTGGACTGGATGGCCCATGAGGTCTCTTCCAACTCTTTGATTCTATGATTCTATACTTGATAAGCAGAGTCCACCAAAACCTTTGGTTCACCCAGGCCTCCTCCTCACCTGGATGTCCATATCGAGGCGATAATTCAGGTCCCCGAACCAGAAGAGGTGGGTGAAGCGGAGGGAAATATCGAAGGAGCT
Organism: Anolis sagrei; assembly: GCF_037176765.1. NCBI lineage: Eukaryota > Metazoa > Chordata > Lepidosauria > Squamata > Anolidae > Anolis > Anolis sagrei. The sequence goes on from NC_090023.1 coordinate 4,622,076, forward strand.
CAGCTGCTTGTCGCCCAGAGAGAGGAGGCGCAAAATGTCCAGGTAATTCTGGTTCCTCCTAAACACAAGACAAGGAATATGAATGGGATTAACACCGCCAAAAAAGGGAAACAAATTCTGGGTTGTTGTATGTTTTTTCGGGCTTGGTTCTTGTGGGTTTTTTCGGGCTATCGGGCCATGTTCTAGAGGCATTTCTCCTGACGTTTCACCTGCATCTATGGCAAGCATCCTCAGAGGTAGTGAGGATGAGGATGCTTGCCATAGATGCAGGCGAAACGTCAGGAGAAATGCCTCTAGAACATGGCCCAATAGCCCAAAAAAACCCACAAGAACCTAGTGATTCCAGCCATGAAAGCCTTCGACAATACATTTTTTCGGGCTGTATGGCCATGGTCTAGAGGCATTCTCTCCTGACGTTTCGCCTGCATCTATGGCAAGCATCCTCAGAGGTTGTGAGATCTGTTGGAACTAGGAAAAAGAGAATGTCCCTGAAGGGTGTGGGGATGATGGTGTACTCCCTGAATTGCTCCCAGAGAGTTCTCAGAATTTGAGGCTTGAAAACAACTCAGCACCTGCAGAAGTTAATGAGCAAATAGGTAGACGGCAGGAGATTAGTCAAAACAGACAAGCCGAACAGTGGCTTCGGCGCTCTACCAGGCTCCGACAGAAAAAGATAAGGGAATCTCAATTAAAGCAAAATCAATTTCTGGGTGCTTGGGATAGCTTAACGAGGGGATAAAAGTCCCAAGTACGGGAAATGTAGCCAGATGAAGCATCATTTGGAATCAAGTTAAGTTCTCATCCTTGTTTCATGGAAGCCTAGCTAAGACGATTAATCCGTAAGTATTTCTTGTTTCATGGTTTTGATTCTTGGATTTTATGACTACATACTCATTTGCTCATTAACTTCTGCAGGATTAATGTTTCCTGGTTTTCTGGATTATATTAGAGAAGTGTGGACTTTGGGTTGTTGTAGGTTTTTCCGGGCTATATGGCCATGTTCTGGAGGCAATTTTTCTCCTGACGTTTCGCCTGCATCTATGGCAAGCATCCTCATAGGTAGTGAGGTCTGTTGGAAGTAGGAAAAATGGGTTTATATATCTGTGGAATGACCAGGGTGAGACAAAGGACTTTAGTCTGCTGGGGCTAGGTGTGAATGTTTCAGCTGATCACCTTGATTAGCATTCAATGGCTTGGAAGTGCCTGGGGGGAATCTTTTGTTGAGAGTGATTTTATGTGCCTGTTTGTTTCCCCTCTGTTGTTTTGCTGTTGTAATTTTTGAGTTTTTTAATACTGGTAGCCAGACCTCACTACCTCTGAGGATGCTTGCCACAGATGCAGGCAAAACGTCAGGAGAAAAATTGCCTCCAGAACATGGCCATATAGCCCGGAAAAACCTACAACAACCCAGTGATTCTGGCCATGAAAGCCTTCGACAATACAGTGTGGACTTTGTTTTCATGGGCTTTGCTGAACTTTACCCTGGACTATTTTGTTCCTGCTTATCTTCTTACCTAATTGGATTTACCTATTTCTTTAAAGTGCTTTTTTACTTTGCTGCTTTTTAATGATCTCCAATAAAAGGATTGTTTTCCCATTCAACGTGTGGTGTTTAAAGTCAGAGGGCTTTCCTGTCCTGGAGTGCAACAATAGCACTGTTAGGGAACGTCATAAACATCTCCAGTTTAGCCATCCAAAAACCTCAAATGTCAATCCCCCCTTTTGTCCTGAAGGGACTCACCTGGCCGTCTTCTCATTGCCCGAAGTGAGGTGGCAGTTGACAAACCCAAAGGAGGTGCCATTGAACATGAAGGAGACACCCACCGCCCCTTTGTTTCCTGGGAAGGAAAAGGGAGATCTTGGAAACCCATGGCTTTAATTTGGGGGGCTCCAAGAGACCTTCGTTCCCAAAACGGGCTAGATCCTCCCGCACGAATCATGCTCAGCCTGACTTACCCAAAGTGTTGGCGATCCCCGTTTTCACGCTGGAGGTGCTCACATGGCTGATGCGGTTCTCGTGCTCCGGCTTCACCAGGACGGCGATCTTGATGTTCCATAGCGATTGCATCGCGATCTACAAACAAAGCAAGGCAAGGAGATAATTTTGGCCTCCCAAAAAACAGGGGCTTCCTATCGAGACACAGTCATCCTAGAGTGGGATGCCCAGCTCCTTAAGCCGCTCCTCATAGGGCTTGTTCTCCAGACCCTTGATCATTTTAGTCGACCTCCTCTGGACACATTCCAGCTTGTCAATATCTCTCTTGAATTGTGGTGCCCAGAATTGGACACAATATTCCAAGCTATTAGTTGTGTTATCATAGAATCATAGGATCAAAGAGTTGGAGGAGACCTCCTAGGCCATCCAGTCCAACCCCATTCTGCCAAGAAGCAGGAATATTGCATTCAAATCACCCCTGACAGATGGCCATCCAGCCCCTGTTTAAAAGCTTCCAAAGAAGGAGCCTCCACCACACTACAGGGCAGAGAGTTCCACTGTTGAACGGCTCTCACAGTCAGGAAGTTCTTCCTCATGTTCAGATGGAATCTCCTCTCTTGTAGTTTGAAGCCATTGTTCCACGTCCTAGTCTCCAAGGAAGTAGAAAACAAGCTTGCTCCCTCCTCCTCCCTGTGGCTTCCTCTCACATATTGATACATGGCTATCATATCTCCTCTCAGCCTTCTCTTCTTCAGGCTAAACATGCCCAGCTCCTTAAGCCGCTCCTCATAGGGCTTGTTCTCCAGACCCTGGATCATTTGAGTCACCCTCCTCTGGACACATTCCAGCTTGTCAATATCTCTCTTGAATTGTGGTGCCCAGAATTGGACACAATATTCCAGGTGTGGTCCTCTGAGGCACTAGCCAACCCACCCAATTTGGTCCCATCTGCAGATACAACCAGCCTGCCTTGCATTCAAGGCATGGATCAAGGGGTTGAAGAGCAACGAGGACTCACCGGCCGGTAGTCGAGGTCGGTGAACTCCTTGAGGACGGAGCGCATGGCGTCCACCCACTCCTTGTCGCCCATGGAGTTCTCCTGCGTGCCGAAGACGTAGATGTCATGGGGAATGCTGACCGTCATCTCGTCCAGTGTCTTGCCCAGGCCCTTGGAGGCCAGCCAGGAGGAGATGCCCTTGGGGGGAGGGACGCTGCCTGCAAAGCGGGTGCAGAAGAAGAGCAGGGTCATATAGATACAGACACATGCATTGCATAGAGCTGGAAGGGACTGCAAAAGCCATCCAGTCCAACCCCACTAGACAGAAGGCACCAATCAATCCCTCCCAACAGATGACCATCCAGCCTCTATTTATTTATTTATCATGTCAGGAGCTAACCAAACAATTGTATTGCATTAAAAACAAACAAACAAAACACAAAGTTTGCAAACTTGGTATTCTATTAAATGCCCTTTGACCAGTATCTGGCCACTTGGAGTGACTCTGGTGTTGCTGCAAGAAGGTCCTCCATTGTGCATGTGGCAGGGCTCAGGGTGCATTGCAACAGGTGGTCAGTGGTTTACTCTTCTCCACACTCGCATGTTGAGGATTCCCCATTTCTTGAGGTTGGCTCTGCATTTTGTGGTGCCCAAGCGCAGTCTGTTCAGCGCCTTCCAAGTCGCCCCGTCTTCTGTGTGCCCAGGGGGAGTCTCTCATTTGGTGTCAGCCATGGATTAAGGTTCTGGGTTTGAGCCTGCCACTTTTGGACTCTTGCTTGCTGGGGTGTTCCAGAGAATGTCTCTGTAGATCTTAGAAAACTATTTCTAGATTTAAGTCACTGGCATGCTGGCTGATACCCAAACAGGGGATGGGCTGGAGATGCCACTCATTTCACGAGTGGTTGCTACTTCCCGGTGGATCCAGTCTCTGAGAAAGCTTATATTCCACTATACCAGTGGTTCTTAAACTATGGATCCCCAGATGTTGTGGCCTTCAGCACCCAGAAATCCTAACAGCTAGTAAACTGGCTGGGATTTCTGGAAGTTGTAGTCCAAAACATCTGCGGACTCACTGGTTGAGAACCACTGCACGATAGATAGATAGATAGATAGATAGATAGATTATATTTATATATATATATATATATACACACACACACACACACACACACACACACACAGAGAGAGAGAGAGAGAGAGAGAGAGAGAGAATCAAAAGGCATCCCCAAAAGACATCCAATCCAACCTCCTTCTGCCAAGTAGGTAGACACCATACATATTCCATCTATGTATATATAGTGGAATATAGGCTTCCCTCAGATGGCCATCCAGCCTCTGAGGAAGCCTATATTCCACTATACATACATAGATGGAATATATATATATATATAGAGAGAGAGAGAGAGAGAGAGAGAGAGAATTGAAAGAGCATCCCCAAAGGACATCTCCCAGACAGGAAGGCATCATCCAATCCCTCCCAACAGATGGCCATCCAGCCTCTTCTTAGAAACCATTCAAAGAAGGAGGCTCCGCCAAACTCCAAGGCAGCCTATATTCCACTAGAGTTGGAAGGGAACCCCCCAAAGGCATCTAGTCCAACTCCATCGGCTATGAAAAAAGACACCATCCAAGCCCTCCCGACAGATGGCCATCCACCCCATTCAGAAACCAGTCAGAAGATGACCCCACCAGACACCCAGACAGCAGCAGATTCCAATGTTGAACTGCTCTGAGCTTCTGGTTCTTCTTCATATGGTTTCAGTGTCAGAGATTTCCATAGGAGAATGGACTGTTACATGAGGATTGCAACCGGGTGAGAACTGTCCAAATAGGGATGTAATTTTTAGTAAGCAATTCCTGATGGTAATAGTTGATCAATGGTGGAACATGCTGCCTGGGAATCTGGTGAAGTTCCCTTCTCTGCAGTATTTGAAACAGAGGCAGGATGGTTATCTGTCAGGAGGGCTTTGATTGTGTCTTCCTGCCTAGAAAGGGTTGGACTGATGGCCTTTAGGGGCTCCTTCCAACTCTGTGATTCTATTATTCCAACTCTAGTGGAACATGAACTGTCTGGATGATCATCAGTTGGAAGGGTTTTGGTTGTGTGTTCCTGTGTGGCAGAATGGGGTTGGACTAGATGGTTTTTAGAGATCCCTTCCAACTCCAGTGGGATATATGGGCATTCTGGGAGTCTGGTGGCATCTCCTTCTCTGGAGGTTTCTAAGCAGAGGTTGGATGGAAATCTGTTGGGAGGGCTTAAATTGTATCTCCCTCTCTGGCAGAAGGGGGTCAGATTGGATGGCCTTTGGAGATCCCTTCCAACTTTAGGAGCCTTTCACTGCTAGCTCACAAACTGGATGTTTCAGTGGAACAAAATGTGTGCTGGTACGACTGTACCAGGAGCTCCAACTTTATTTGCTTTGTATTGAATTTTTGTTTGCAGTCCTGGGTTTCGGGGAGATAGGTGGCTTCCTTTGGTTGCAGTCATAGGGCAAGTCACCTGTCCATCATTGTTCAGTTTTGGTCCCGCCCCTTGCTCAGGGAAATTGGGAAGGGAGCCATTTTTAGTTAGTCTCAGCAAGGGAAGCTAATGTACAGGACGTGTGCAAGCTTCCCCTGTACAAAAGCTTCAACCCTTAAGACTTTCCGAGGGAAAACAGTCTTAAGAGCATCCGAGACCTTCCGGGGGAAAACAGTCTTAAGAGTCTTCAACGATTTCCAGAAAAACAGTCCTAAAGACCAAAGAACTCCAGCTGGAGAACATCTAAGCCTTTACTGGTAGGTCCACTCGGCGTTTGAGAAGCAGTTCGACCCGGTAGCGGAGCCCACATCAGTAAGGGTTAGATTAAAGTCAGCCTGGGAGAAGTTAAAAAGGGGATTTTCCATTTAAAGTAAAGAAGAAGTCATTGAAGATAGTTGCCTGTCCTTCGAGGGCAAGATTAGGAAGCCACCAGTTGCATAAAGCTTGGAAGTATTTGTTTAGCTTTATTGAAGACAAGAGAAGTTTCAGTTTGATTGTTCATTAATAAAAGACTTTGTTACACTTCACAAGCCATCTAAAGACCATTTGTGGTGAAAAACCTTTGAGAACTTCTCCTTGAGCCCCCTGGCTTGCCGCTGGGCAAAGGTTGCACGTCCTGTTCTAAAGGAAATTCTTTACAGGCCCAGCACACGACAGAACAAAAGGCAATACTTGACTCTTTTCACATGCTCACGAAACAGCCTCAACCCTATTTACAGAAGTATAACCTCCACTTACAAGGCATCCCAAAAGAGACCAAACTGCTCAACAATGGAATATGCTTCCTTGGAGTCTCCTTCTCTGAAAGTTTTTAAATAGCAGCTGGATGGCCATCTGTCAGGAGGGATCAGAAGGTGTCTCACTTAATGGCAGAATGGGGTTGGGCTGGATTGCCCCTTGGGGTCTCTCCCAAACCTATGATTCTCATGCTTCCTCCCCATTTGGCCCTGATCAAGGGTGCCACTCACCCATGTTCCATGTGCCAATGAAGACGGAAATCATGTCAGGCTCATCCTGGTTGGAATGGCGGTTCTTCATGAGCTGCAGGAGCTGGCAGAAGGCCTCCCGCTTCTGGAGAGGAAGGGTCAACAGAGGGTCAGGCACAGGCGGACACATCCAGACCACAGAAGGTCAGACATGGATGGACACACAGAGTTGACCAGAGGGTCAGACATGGATGGACACACACACATTGGCCACAGATGGCCAAAGATGGACAGAGAGGTGAACACTGACCACAGAATATCATATAGAGATGGACAGATACACACTGACGACAGAGGGTCAGTGGAGGTGGATGCGCACAGACTGATTATAGAGCACCAGGCATGGATGGACACAAGCATACTGACCACATGGACTCATGGACACACAGATTGCAACTATAGAAGGTTGGGCACAAGCAGACATAAGCACACTGACCACATTTGTTGTTGTTGTTGTTGTCCACAGATGGACAAAGAGGTGAACACTGACCACAGAATATCATATAGAGATGGACAGATACACACTGACGACAGAGGGTCAGCGGAGGTTGGACACAAGCAGACAGAAGCACACTGACCATATAGAGTTAGATACAGATGGACACACAAAGACTGACCACAGAGGGTCAGGCATGGATGAACATACATATTAGCCACAGATGGACAAAGAGGAGAACCCTGACCACAGAGTATCATATAAGGATGGTCAGTCGCAGATGGATTGCCACACACTGATTACAGAAGGTCAGGCATGAATGGAGATTGACCACAGATGGAAGAATACTGACCACAGAGGATAGGACAGGAAAGGATGAATACACAGTGACCACCACAGAGAGCCAGATACATGTGGATCCATTCACACTAACCACAGACTGTCGGACATGGGTGGACACAGCTCCGTCAGTCATTCTCAAATGCATTTGTGTTATTTTGCAACAGCTTTCAAACCACGACACTAGAGTATAGTATCTCCAAACTACTATTATGATTCTTGCCATACCTATTATGCACATTCAGGAGCACCACAGTTGTGCATTCCTACACTACAGAATGGGGTTGGATTAGATGACCCTTAGGGACCCCTTTCTGTGTTGATATTCTTGGATATGGCATGATTTGTCCAAGAAAATACGTTGTCTAGAAGGTGGGATGGAAGGTAACAGGAAAGCAAGAAGAAAGCACCAACGAGTGGTTGGTTATGCACAGGTCTTCATTTCCATCTCATTGTTATTGTGTGGTCGTAACAAAAAGCATCTCTATCCAAGGAGGTATGGTACTAGGGTTAGAGCTTGTGCAAGAGCCTTCTTTGGGGCTCCGACACCCAGAATCTCCATCTAGCAAGGGACCAATGGGAGTTGTAGGCCATGGAAATATCAATAGGGTTGTTGTAGGTTTTTTCGGGCTATATGGCCATGATCTAGAGGCATTTTCTCCTGATGTCCGATTCGTGTTTGGGCGCTGCGTTTGGGGGTCCCTCTGTAGACTTGTCCACAGCTGCATGGTACATGGAAGTAATGCTACCCCTCTATTCTGTTTTGGTTAGACCACATCTGGAATATTGTGTCCAATTCTGGGCACCACAATTCAAGAGAGATATTGACAAGCTGGAATGTGTCCAGAGGAGGGCGACTAAAATGATCAAGGGTCTGGAGAACAAGCCCTATGAGGAGCGGCTCAGGGAGCTGGGCATGTTTAGCCTGAAGAAGAGAAGGCTGAGAGGAGATATGATAGCCATGTATAAATATGTGAGAGGAAGCCACAGGGAGGAGGGAGCAAGCTTGTTTTCTGCTTCCCTGGAGACTAGGACGCAACGGAACAATGGCTTCAAACTACAAGAGAGGAGATTCCATCTGAACATGAGGAAGAACTTCCTGACTGTGAGAGCCGTTCAGCAGTGTGCCCCGGAGTGTGGTGGAGGCTCCTTCTTTGGAAGCTTTTAAGCAGAGTCTGGATGGCCATCTGTTAGGGGTGATTTGAATGCAATATTCCTGCTTCTTGGCAGAATGGGGTTGGACTGGATGGCCCATGAGGTCTCTTCCAACTCTTTGATTCTATGATTCTATGATCCTGCAGAGGTGAGAGGATCCCTCTTGTCCTTTGCTGAACAAAGCATTTGTTGGATTTTCTTGGTGGGTCTGGAGATAGTTTGTATGTTGTGGTTCCTCATCAGCTTCCCTCTGCGGTCAGTGGTTCCCTCGATGTCTGGCAAGAACACTTTCCCTCTGGGTGGATCTTCATCATTACTCTCGTGGCTTGCTCTCGGTTGCCTTGCCGCTCTTCTGAAGTCTGAGGTGGAGTCTCCATTGGCCTGGAGAGCCCAGTTGAGGTGGTTGAATTCATCTTGGAGGAGGTGGGCTTCGCATTGTCTGCCAAGGCTTTAATGGGTCTTCTTTTTTGACTTGGGTGATGGTTGGAGTTTTTATGTAGATATCTATCTCTGTGTGTGGGTTTTCTGTAGACGGTGTGACCCAATTGTTGATCTGGTTTGCGGATGACTAGGACATCTAGAAAAGGCAGTCTTCCTTCATTTTCTTTTTCCATGGTGAACTGGATGTTTGGGTGGATGCTGTAGAGATGGTCCAGGAACCTGTTGAGTTCTTCTAGGGACCACCAAACGCAGCCTTGCTCAAACACGAATCAAGGAACATGAACGGCACTGCAGACTAGTTCAACCAGAGAAGTCAGCCATAGCAGAGCACCTGAGGAACCAACCTGGACACAGCATCTTATTGGAGAACACAGAAATGCTGGACCACTCTCACAACCACCACGTCAGACTACACAGAGAAGCCATTGAAATCCACAAGCATGTGGACAATGTCAACAGAAAGGAGGAAACCATGAAAATGAATAAAATCTGGTTACCAGTATTAAAAAAAACTCTAAAATTACAACAGCACAACAACACAGAGGAAACAAACAAGGACATCTAATCACCTCTCAACAAAAGTTTGCTCCAGGCACTGTCAGGCTATTATATGCTAATCAAGGTGGTCAGTTGAAACATTCACACCTAGCTCCAGCAGACAAGAGTCCTTTGTCCCACCCTGGTCATTCCAAAGACATATAAACCCTTTTTCCTAGTTCCAACAGACCTCGCTACCTCTGAGGATGCTTGCCATAGATGCTGGCGAAACGTCAGGAGAAAATGCCTCTAGACCATGGCCATACAGCCCGAAAAAACCTACAACAACCCAGTGATTCCGGCCATGAAAGCCTTTGACAATACAATAAAATATCAATACTTGGAGGTTTCCGCCAACTCACCCTGGCGCTGACGAAGATGAAGTCCTTCCGCTGAGTCTTGTCCTTCTCCTTCTCGAAGACGATGCCCAGTTTGTTTTGCACCCGCTGGGATTTGATCAACTGCCGGACTGGGAAGCAGAGGGAGACCAGTTTGAGTCTCAAGCAAGACAAATCCCATTCATTAGATAGGGATATAGACCCTTTCCATTGGATTTGCCTCACCAAAAGGAATCCCCCAAACAGTGTCACAGGTTGAGTGTTCTTTACCCGGAATCCCAAAACACTCCAGGATATGCCTCTTAGAAACCAATTAACACATGCAATCCAATTTTTTCCTAGCCCTATGCATTTGAAAGAAGGAAAACTACCTGGTCGAAGGTTTTCCAATCCACAGAGCTCGTGCCTCACCAAACTATAACTCCCAGGGCTCCGTAGCATTGAGCCAGGGTAGCTAAAGTGGTGTCAAACTACATTAATTCTATAGTGCAGATGCACATTTAGTCTCAAGAACCCTTCACATATTGTTCTTGGGATTAGAAGTATTTTGGACATAGGCTTTAGCATTTGCAAGTAAGTACGCTGTGAGTACATTGTGGGAAACCTTGGAGATGGGACCCAAGTCTCATTGTTGTTTCATAGTCATCTTATACAGGTGAACGTCATTTTATGCAACAGTTTACATAATGCTGTGCTTTAAACCAGGCTCGTATATAGTGAAATGTCGAGAAAATAAAGTGTCAGTCTCTCAGCCACACAGGTGGAAAGTTTGGGAGAATATCAGTGTGACGATGTGTAACTTTTATTCTCATGTTTATGTGTTGTTTAGACAGTTGTTGATAAATGGTAAGTATGAAGGAATATATTTTGTTGGAGATGGTGGCTTGGCGTTAGCTGGGTTGCCATAGCAACAGGGGCGGAGCCAACTGCCTCTTCACGGGGCAGCTGTTTTGAAAGTCAGTCAGTAAGCTGGTGAGCTACTGGGAAGACTGAGTCTCTGGGTGGAGATTCAGGGAATTAATTGGTGACCAAAGGGGTTACAGAAAAGGACCCGATAGTGATAAAACTACAGGGGATTATTGATTCTGAGTTAAGAATCAAGGTTTGGCTGGGAGCCAATTCTGTTAATAAGCCTTTTAGCTTATTTGTTTTATTTAGGACAGTTGTCCAGAAGAGTTACATCTGCTTATAGAAACGTCTTGAAGTTTGTGCCTGAGATTACTCATGAAACCTTACTAATGTAACCAGTCAAGATTTGTGCCTCTTGTGAAGAAACAGTTAAACATGTTATACTCCTGTTAAAATAAACTTGTTACTGTTTTTCTCAAGCCTTGCCTGATACAGTTTCTCTCAAGGCAAGCAGCCCGCATAAGAAGTAAAGTCAAGCCAGGGACAGTAAACGCTACGCTATCAAATGAATAAAGCCTTCTGTAATTAATAGTCCCTTTATAAAATAGCTCCTAAGCTGATATTGATCGTTGCCCAGCTTTCCTCACACATTAGGTGGCAGTAAGCTTTTAACCACACTCCTTCACAATCAGAATTTGGGATTCCGGGTAAAGGGGATGCTCAACCTTGAATTCTTTATCGCAGAATGCAGGCAAATCCCCTCTAATGTTTAGCTGTTGTGCTTGCCAAGACTCCAAAGCCCATCGGTCTCGGCAGCAATGGCGTCGATGGGCTTTGCGCCTTACTCTTGTCATGGGTGAAGGTGTTCCAGTCCTCCTGGGAGTCCTTCTGCTTCTTCAGCACCACCAGCTTCCCTCCTTCCACATCCACGCTCAAGGTGTACTTCTGCGACTTCCCAATTTTGGCCAGGTCACCCAAGGTCAGGTCCAGCTTCACCTGCGAGGAGGACACAGAGCAGGAAGTCAGGAAGGGGACAACACGTCTGCCATGAATCCTAAGACTGGAAGGGGCCCCAAGGGCCATCTAGCCCAGCTTCATTCTGCCACGGAGAATGGGGATCGCAAAACTACGTCTCCCAACCTTGCAAAGCTATGACCCCTGACCTTGCAACAGTACAGTTCCCAAACTTTGCAATACTATGACTACTGACCTTGCAAAGCTATGACTCTCGAACCTGTAAAACTATGACTCCAGACCTTTGCAAAAATCCAACTCCCAACTTTATAAAACTGAGGTTCGTGACCTTTGCAAAACAACGACTCCCAACCTTTGCAAAATTATGACTCCCAACCTTGCAAAACTACAATGCCCGACCTTTCAAAGCTATGATTCCCAACATTTGCAAAACTACAACTCCTGACCTTAGCAAAATGATGATTCCTAACTTTGCAAAACAACGCTCAACCTTTATAAAACTACAACCCCTGAGTTGCAAAGCTATCACTCTCAAGTTTACAAAGCAATGATTCCCGACCTTGCAAAACTATGACTCCTGACCTTCCAAAACTATGATTCCCAACATTTGCAAAACTACAACTCCTGACCTTAGCAAAATGAAGATTCCTAACTTTGCAAAACAACAACGCTCAACCTTTGCAAAACTATGACTCCTGACTTGCAAAGCTATGGCTCCCAAGCTTACAAAGCTATGATTCCTGGCCTTGCAAAGCTATGACTCCTGACCATCCAAAACTATGATTCCCGACCTTTGCAAAACAACTACTCACAACTTTGCAAAACAATGACTCCCAAACTTTGCAAAACTACAACTCCTGACCTTGCAGAATGAGGACTACTGTTCTTGAAAAACTACAGCTCCCAACTGGAGCATCAATCCAATGTCTTTTTAGACACCTCCAAAGGAGAACCCAATGCTCTTTGAGGATTCTGAACCCCACCAATGAGAGAATTGGGCCAAACTTCCCACACAGAAAATACTGTGTTTCCTGATGGTCTTTGGTGACCTCTTTGACATCCCCGCGTGACCCCCCCCCCAGGGGTCCCGACCCCCCAAGTTGAGAAACACTGGACTAGGTGATCTTTGGGGAACCTGTCACCAATAGTTGATTGAATACTACGTTGGAGGGGCTCTCCTTCTTTGGAAGTCTTTAAACTGAGGCTGGATGGGTGTCTTGCTTTGGTTGTACATTCCTGTTCCTTGAGTTGGAAGGGGCTCCAAGGGCCATCTAGCCTAACCCCATTGTGCCAAGCAGGAAGACACAATCAAAACATTTCCAAACACACCCCAGTTTGGATGATCCCCAGCATCAAACTCCAGTGTCAAACCACTAGACCATGTTCCCCAGAGGCTCCCCAGAGGTCATCTAGTAATAGAATCCTAGAATCCTAGAATCCTAGAGTTGGAAGAGACCTCCTGGGCCATCCAGTCCAACCCCATTCTGCCAAGAAGCAGGAATATTGCACTAAATCACCCCTGACAGATGGCCATCCAGCCTCTGTTTAAAAGCTTCCAAAGAAGGAGCCTCCACCACACTCCGGGGCAGAGAGTTCCACTGCTGAACAGCTCTCACAGTCAGGAAGTTCTTCCTCATGTTCAGATGGAATCTCCTCTCTTGTAGTTTGAAGCCATAGTTCTGTGTCCTAGTCTCCAGGGAAGCAGAAAACAAGCTTGCTCCCTCCTCCCTGTGACTTCCTCTCACATATTTATACATGGCTATCATATCTCCTCTCAGCCTTCTCTTCTTCAGGCTAAACATGCCCAGCTCCTTAAGCCGCTCCTCATAGGGCTTGTTGTCCAGACCCTTGATCATTTTAGTCACCCTCCTCTGGACACATTCCAGCTTGTCAATATCTCTCTTGAATTGTGGTGCCCAGAATTGGACACAATACTCCAGATGTGGTCTAACCAAAGCAGAATAGAGCATGGGGAGCATTACTTCCCTAGACCTAGACACTATGCTCCTCTTGATGCAGGCCAAAATCCCATTGGCTTTTTTTGCCGCCACATCACATTGTTGGCTCATGTTTAACTTGTTGTCCACGAGGACTCCAAGATCTTTTTCACACGTCCTGCTCTCGAGCCAGGCATCATCGTCCCCCATTCTGCCTCTTTGCATTTCGTTTTTCCTGCCCAAGTGGAGTATCTTACCTCGAAGGCTTGGACTGGGATGCTTTTGGCTTTGCGGAAGGATGGCTGGGCCAGTCCCGGTTGGGCTGCAGAGCTCATCTCCTGGAGAGCTTTCAAGGCCTGAAAGGGAACAGAAGCAAGTTGGGAATTATCGTATTCTATCAGCAATGTTTTCCTCTCCCACCAAATAATAAGTGCCTTCCCCAGCCAGGGATCCTTTTCTTGCAAATCCCCCACCCTCCTGGTTTCTTAAATTCACAGAAACCCACATTATGTGCCAAGTCGTCGTTGAGCTTATTCTTCTCTGGCCCATTGCAAAGCATGCTCATTATACAGCGTACCACTAACCTACTTGCATGTGCGCCACTTTGCAACATCCCCATATTACAGCATGCTACTAGATACCAGCTCTCTCACATTGAGAGAGGAAGCAAAAGGCTTTGGGAAACTACATCTCCTAGGATTCCATAGCATCGAGTTAACCGCCATTCAAGTAATGCTAAACTGCATTAATTGCATGGTGTAGATTTATTTAGCACCGGGTGAGTGTCAGCTGCATTAAGATCACTCTGACCAAAAGGTCATGAGTTCAAAGCCAGCCCGGGTTGGAGTGGGTTTCCAACCAATTATGTGTAGCCTGTTGTCGACCTTTGCAACCCGAAAGACAGTTGCATCTGTCAAGTAGGAAAATTAGGTACCACCTTAGTGGGGAGGCTAAATTAACTGATTTATGAGGCCATAAAGAAGACTCCAGCAAAGCATTCCAGCGGGGAAGCATGCGGGGAATGCGGAAGCGCTTCATCAGCGTCGCAGATGGACGATGAAAGCGACGGTTCCCCTGGCGGCTAGAAACAGTTAAATAGCCTCTGTGTATGTCTGTATATGTTTGTATGTCAAAAATTGGCATTGGATGTTTGCCATATATGTGTACACTGTAATCCGCCCTGAGTCCCCTGCGGGGTGAGGAGAAGGGTGGAATATAAATACTGTAAATAAATAAATAAATTATCATGTCAGGCAACCGAACAGTTGTATTACATTTTTGACAGAACAAACAAACAAACATACAAAAGACACAGAATTTGCAAGCTTGGTAGTTGATTAAATGTCCTTTGACCAGTATCTGGCCCCTTGGAGTGCCTCTGGTGTTGCCGCAAGGAGGTCCTCCATTGTGCATGTGGTTGCATTGCAGCAGGTCGTCTGTGGTTTGCTCTTCTCCGCACTCGCATGCTGAGGATTCCACTTTGTGGCCCCATTTCTTAAGGTTGGCTCTGCATCTCGTGGTGCCAGAGTGCAGTCTGTTCAGTGCCTTCCAAGTCGCCCAGTCTTCTGTCTGCCCAGGGGGGAGTCTCTCATCTGGTATCAGCCATTGATTGAGGTTCTCAGTTTGAGCCTGCCACTTTTGGACTCTCGCTTGCTGAGGTGTTCCAGCGAGTGCCTCTGTAGATCTTAGAAAACTATGTCTTGATTTAAGTCGTTGACGTGCTGGCTGATACCCAAACAGGGGATGAGCTGGAGATGTCTCTGCCTTGGTCCTTTCACTATTGGCTGCCACTTCCCGGCAGATGTCAGGTGGTGCAATACCAGCTAAGCAGTGCAATTTCCCCAGTGGTGTAGGGCGCAGACACCCTGTGATAATGCGGCATGTCTCCTTAAGAGTGACATCCACTGTTTTAGCGTGGTGAGATGTGTTCCACACTGGGCATGCATACTCAGCAGCAGAGTACCATAGCGCAAGGGCAGATGTCTTTACTGTGTCTGGTTGTGATCCCCAGGTTGTACCAGTCAGCTTTCGTATGATATTGTTTCTAGCGCCCACTTTTTGCTTGATGTTCAGGCAATGCTTCTTGTAGGTCAGAGCACAGTCCAGAGTGACTCCCAGGTATTTGGGTGCGCTGCAATGCTCCCGTGGGATTCCTTCCCAGGTAATAATCCTCAGAGCTCGGGATGCTTCTCTGTTCTTAAGGTGAAAAGGACATGTCTGTGTTTTAGATGGGGTTAGGGATCAGCTGGTTTCCCCTATATTAGGCAGTAAGGGCATCTAGACCCTACTCAGCAGCAGAGTAGCATAGCGCAAGGGTGGATGTCTTCACTGTATCTGGTTGTGATCCCCACTTTACTGATCAAGCAGGGAGCTTTGAGATGGTAGAACAGAAGCTCTCCGAAGCTCTAGGTGCTCTTACTGCCTATTACAGAGAAAACCAGCTGCTCCCTAATCCATCTAATGTGCCTTTCACCTTAAGAACAGACAAGCATCCTGAGCTCTGAGGATTATTACCTGGGAAGGAATCCCACTGGAGCATTGCAGCGCACCCAAATACCTGGGAGTCACTCTGGACTATTCTCTGACCTACAAGAAGCACTGCCTGAACATCAAGCAAAAAGTGGGTGCTAGAAACAATATCATACGATGGTGCAGATGCACCGTTGAGGATGCTCCCACCTTCTTCTCGATGCTGGAGAGGAAGTCCTTCAAGACGGACAGCTTCCGGACCAGGCTGTCCAGCTCCTGCTCCCCAGCTTGACCGGCAGTCTGCAAAAACACAAGGGAAATGGAGGAAATTGGGAAAATCAGTTTCCAAAATAAGACAGAAATCTGGTGCTTTTGAAGCATTTAAGGATCCTGCAGGCATCTAGTCCTTTGCTTTGTATGCGGACTTATGGGGACCCCATTTTCTTAGGCAAGGAAAACTCAAGAGGGGGTTTCTGCCAGACCCTTCCCCTGAAATGTTTGTATTTTAACTTAGTTATAGCCACACATAAATATATTTAATTGTTGTCTCTTTAATTTTCATAGGTTAGCTATCTTGAGTCCCTCTGGGAAGAAAGGCAGGATATAAATGATGATGAAGAAGATGATCATGAAGAAGAAGGGGATGATGAAGATAATAATAATGAAGGAGAGGATGATGATGAAGCATAGAGTGATGAAGGAGAAGATGGTGATGAAGATAATGATGAAGATAATGATGGTGAAAAGAAGAGGGTAATGAAGATGATGATAGTGATGATGATGATGATGATGAGGGAGGTGATGATGATGATGATGATGATGAAGGTGATGATGATGAAGATGATGACAAGGAATAAGATGATGATTAAGAGGAAGAGGAAGATGAGGGTGATGGCAAAGAAGGGGGTGATGAAGATAATAATGAAGAGGATGATGATGAAGCATAGAGTGATGAAGAAGAGGATGATGATGATAGTGATGATGATGATGATGATGAAGAAGGTGATGATGAAGAAGGTGATGATGATGAAGATGATGACAAAGAAGAAGATGATGAAGCAGAAAAGAAGACGAGGATGATGACAAAGAAGAAAAGGGTGATGAAGAAGATGAAGAAGGTGATGATGAAGAAGATGATGACAAAGAAAATGATGATGAAGAAGAAAAGAAGATGAGGATGATGACAAAGAAGAAAAGGGCAATGAAGAAGATGAAGAGGATGATGGAGATGATGAAGAAGAAGTGGGTGAAGAGGATTATGAAGATGATTATGAAGAAAAAGGGGATGAAGAAGAAGTGGATGATGAAGAAAAGGAAGATGATGAGGATGTTGACAAAGAAGAAGAGGTGATGAAGAAGATGAAGAAAATGTTGTAGAAGAAGTGGGTGAAGAGGGTTATGAAGATGGTGATGAAGAAGAAAGGGTTGAACAAGAAGCAAATGAACAGGAAAATGAAGATCAAGATGAGGGTGATGATAAAGAAGAAGAGGGTGATGAAGATGAAGAAGATGATGAAGAGGATGATGAAGATTATGAAGAAGAAGTAGGTGAAGAAGATGATGATGAGGATGATGACAGAAGAAGAGGCTGATGAAGAAGATGAAGACAATGTTGAAGAAGAAGTGAGTGAAGAGGGTTATGAAAATGGTGATAAAGAAGAAGGGGTGAAGAAGAAGCAGATGATGAAGAAGATCAAGATCAAGATGAGGATGATGATAAAGAAGAGGGTGATGAAGATGATGAAGAAGATGAAGAGGATGATAATGAAGATGATGATGAAGATGTGGATGAAGAGGATTATGAAGATGGTGATGAAGAAGAAGGGGATGAAGAAGAAGCAGATGAAGAAAAAGATGATGAGCAGGAGGATGACAGAAGAAGAGGGTGATGAAGAAGATGAAGACAATGTTGAAGAAGAAGTGAGTGGAGAGGGTTATAAAAATGGTGATGAAGAAGGGGTGAAGAAGAAGCAGATAATGAAGAAGATGAAGATCAAGATGAGGATGATGATAAAGAAGAAGAGGGTGAGGAAGATGATGAAGAAGAAGATGAAGAGGATAAGGAAGATGATGATGAAGAAGAAGGTGATGGTGATGAAGATGACAAAGAATAAGATGTTGATGAAGAGGAAGATGAGGATGATGGCAAAGAAGAAGGGGTGATGATGATGAAGAGGATAATGAAGATTATGAAGAAGAAGTGGGTGAAGAGGATTATGAAGATGGTGATGATGATGAAGAAGAAGGGGATGAAGAAGAAGCGGATGAAGAAGAAGATGAGGATGATGACAAAAGAAGAGGGTGATGAAGAAGATGAAGAAAATGTTGAAGAAGAAGTGGGCGAAGAGGGTTATGAAGATGGTGATGAAGAAGAAAGGGTTGAAGAAGAAGCAGATGATGAAGAAGATGAAGATCAAGATGAGGATGATGATAAAGAAGAAGAGGGTGATGAAGATGATGAAGAAGAAGTTGAAGAGGATGATAAGGAAGATGATGCTGAAGATGTTAATGAAGAGGATTATGAAGATGATGATGATGGAAAAGAAGGTGATGAAGGAGAAAAGGATGATGAAAATGATGATAAAGAGGATGATAAGGAAGATGATGCTGAAGATGTGGATGAAGAGGATTATGAAGATGGTGATGATGGAAAAGAAGGGGATGAAGGAGAAGATGAAGAATAGTGATGATGAAGAAGATGGTGGTGATCATTAAGAAGATGATGATGATGAAGAAGAAATAGAGAAGTATAATGATGATTATGAAGAAGAAGATGATGATGGTGGTGGTGATGATGGACCTTAATGCAACACCTGGACTTCTTTGGTATGTAGCCCTTCTGTATTGAGAAGCTCCTTCCTTTTGGACTGCCATTCCCAACGTCCTTGGCCAGAAACCCCTCACATGCTTAGCCCTGACCTGGTTGCCCGTTTCTTCCTTTGGTGGCCACACTCACCTGCTGCAGGATCCGGGTCAACATTGGTGAGCTCTGCTGGTCAAACACTTTGGACAGGATCTCCAGGCCGGACAGGACTTTATCCACTTCGCTGGAACCACAATGAAAGACATTTCCATTATTTCTCTGGCTGTGTCTATGCTGCAGAATTAATGCAGTTCGATCCCTACTTGTAACTGCGGTGTCCCAAGGCTATGGATTCCTGGAAGTTGTAGTTTCTCAAGATCTTTAGCCTTCTCTACTAAAGTGCACTGACTGCCATAACAAACTACAACTCCTAGGAGCCTATAGTATATTAAGACATGGCAGTTTAAGTGGTGTCAAAATGCATTCAGTTTTACATTATATAGATTGACACATAGTCCAGCACTCAATCTAGGACACGATGCTGGCACAACAACAACAACAACAACAACAACAACAACAACAACAACTATATTTATCCTGCTTTTGGCCCAATATTGGGACTCAAAGCACCTTACAGAATGTGAAAAGAAGAACAGATTTAAAAACATCTATAGTAGTAATAGATGTTTGGACTTTAATGCTTTCTCTTCTTCCAGGCAGGAAGACACCATCCGATCCCTCCCGACAGATGGCCACCCAACCTCTGTTTCAAAAGCTCCAGAGGAGGTGATTGATAGATAAGGCAGACAGACAGAAAGATAGGGGAAAAGGTTAGATAGGAAGATAGATAGATAGATAGATAGATAGATAGATAGATAGATAGATAGATAGATAGATAGGAAGATAGATAGATAGATAGATAGATAGATAGATAGAAAGATAGAAAGATAGATAGATAGATAGATAGATAGATAGATAGATAGATGATAGATAGATAGATAGATAGATAGATAGATAGATAGATAGATAGATAGGAAGATAGATAGATAGATAGATAGATAGATAGATAGATAGATAGATAGGAAGATAGATAGGAAGATAGATAGGAAGATAGATTGGAAGATAGATGGGAAGATAGATAGGAAGATAGATAGATAGATAGATAGATAGATAGATAGATAGATAGATAGATAGATAGGAAGATAGATAGATAGATAGATAGATAGATAGATAGATAGATAGATAGGAAGATAGATAGATAGGAAGATAGATAGATAGGAAGATAGATAGATAGGAAGATAGATAGATAGATAGGAAGATAGATAGGAAGATAGATAGATAGATAGGAAGATAGATAGATAGGAAGATAGATAGATAGATAGATAGATAGATAGATAGATAGATAGATAGATAGATAGATAGATAGATAGAAAGATAGATAGGAAGATAGATAGGAAGATAGATAGGAAGATAGATAGGAAGATAGATAGATAGATAGATAGATAGATAGATAGATAGATAGATAGGAAGATTAGATGATAGATAGATAGATAGATAGATAGATAGATAGATAGATAGGAAGATTAGATGATAGATAGATAGATAGATAGATAGATAGATAGGAAGATAGATAGATAGATAGATAGAGATAGGAAGATAGATAGATAGGAAGATAGATAGGAAGATAGATAGATAGATAGATAGATAGATAGATAGATAGATATAGATAGATAGATTTCTAGTGTTGGAAAGAGTCCCCCAGGGTCATCTAGTCATAGCTCCTTCTGCCATGCTAAAAGACACAATTGAAGCTCTCCCAACAGATGGCCACCCAACACCCGTTTTAAGTCCTCCAAAGAAGGAAGTACACCATCCACTAGTTAGAAGGGACCCCCAGAGGCCATCTAGTCCAGCCTCATTATGCATCAACGCACAAATAAAGCCCACCCAATGGATGCCCAACCAACTTCTACTAGAAGACCTCCAAAGAAGGAGAGCCCAATGTCCAGGGAGCTTGACGCTGGGCGTGGAAGGGACCCCAATGGTCATCAAGTCCAGCCTTACTCCGCCAGGTAAAAATACACAACTCAAACACTCCTGAAAGATGCCCATATCCAACCTTAGTTTGAAAGCCTCTGAAGAAGGAAAGGCCAGCCCTTTCCACCATCAGATGTAGCTAGAGGGGACCCCCAAAGGCCATCTAGTCCAACCACCTTCCGCAAGGCAGGAAGACACCATCCAAGCGCTCGCAACAGATGGCCACCCAGCGTCTGTTCAACGACCACCAGAGAAGGAGACTCCACCACCTTGGGTGTGCCAAGGCATGGATGGATGCCCTCTAGGGTCCCCCTTTTCCCCCATTCTTACCTGTGGAGGCGCTTGCAAGAGGTGGCCAGGGTCTTGTTGAGGTGCGGAAGGCTGGTGGCACCCGCTCTGACGGCTTCCAAGTCTAAAGAATAGCTGCCTTTCAGGTATTCGTGCGAAATGGTGCTCAGGCCGTTGGTGGAGCTGCAAGAGTTAGGAAGGGATTAACAGAACTCAAAAACCACTGGACGAATTGACACCAAATTTGGACACAAGACACCTAACAACCCAATGCATGTCCTTCACTCAAAAATTGATTTTGTCATTTGGGAGTTGTAGTTGCTGGGATTTATAGTTCACCTACAATCAAAGAGCATTCTGAACTCCACCAACGATGGAATTGAACCAAAGGTAACACACAGGTCTCCCATGACCAACAGAAAAGACTAGAAGGGTTTGGTGGGCATTGAGTTTGAGTTTGGGAGTTGTAGTTCACCTACATTCAGAGATCACTGTGGACTCAAACAATGATGGATCTGGACCAAACTCTAAACGAATACTCAATATGCCCAGATGTGAACACTATTGGAGTTTGAGGAAAAATAGACCTTGACATTTGGGAGTTGTAGTTGCTGGGATTTATAGTTCACCTACGGTCAAAGAGCATTCTGAACCCCACCAACGATGGAATTGAACCAAACTTGGCTCACAATTCTCTCATGACCAACAGAAAATACTGGAAGGGTTTGGTGGGCAGTGTCCTTTGGTTTTGGAGTTGTAGTTCACCTACATCCAGAGATCACTGTGGACTCAAACAATGATGGATCTGGACTAAACTCTACCCGAATACTCAATATGCCCAAATGTGAACACTGATGGAGTTTGGGGAAAATAGAATCTTGACATTTGGGAGTTGTAGTTGCTGGGATTTGTAGTTCACCTATAATCACAGAGCATTCTGAACCCCACCAAGGATAGAATTGGGCCAAACCTCCCACATAGAACCCCCCCATGTGGGCCACAGCAACGCGTGGCAGGGGACGGCTAGTCTATATCAATAAAAATGTAATGTTCGTTTGTGGGATTAACAGAACTCAAAAACCACTGGATGACTTGACACCAAATTTGGACACAAGACACCTGTCAGGCCAACGAGTGACCATCACTCATGAAAACACTGAAAAACACAGTAGAAGGGACTTTAAATGCAACCCCCCCCAAAAAAATACATTATAACACATGCACAAAACCACATAAATACACAAACACACATATACACACACAAAACACATATACACAGAGTGGGCCACAGCAACGCAAGGCAGGGGATGGCTAGTAATAATAATAATAATAATTATTATTATTATTATTATTATTATTATTATTATTTCAAGAGCAATAACAACATCACAGAGTAATGAAGACTCTGCATATCCTTTCACTTTGCTTTGTTATATTTATATTATATATTATTATATTATTTATATGCCACCTTTCTCATTACTAGTACTCATTACAAAAATTAAAACACTTTTAAAAAGCCACGACGGGTATCTCATTGAATGTCTCTCATATTGACCAACAGAACTTCCATTGAGAGATTTCTTCCCATCCCAGCACTGATTTACTAACTAGTATTGAAATGTAGTTCAGGGCAGAGCCTTTTGCGTTCTCTGACATAGGGCTCTTCACCTTCCCAAACTACATTTCCCAGAATCCTGTGCTTTCGCACTCTCTCTCCCGCAAACTCTGTTTTCCCAGCAAACTCTGCTTTCTCCCTGCTGCTTCCCTCCTTTTTGGCTTTGCTTTGCTTCCTTGCGCTGAACAGGAAACTGACTTTGGGAGGCCCCAGCTTCTGCCAACCTAGCAGTTTGAAAACATGTAAATTTGAGTAGATCAATAGGTACTGCTCTGGTGGGAAGGTAACGGCACTCCATGTAGTCATGCCAGCCACATGACCTTGGAGCTATCTATGGACAATGGCGGCTCTTCAGCTTAGGAATGGAGATGAGCACCAGAGGCCCAGAGTTGGGCATGACTAGACTTAATGTTACAGGAAAACCTTTACTGTTCTGTCGCGCGCTGGGCCTGTAAAGAATTTTCTTTAAGACAGGACGTGCAACCTTTGCCCAGCGGGAAGCCAGGGGGCCCAAAGAGAAGTTCTCAGAGGTTTTCCACCACAAATGATCTTTAGATGGCTATTGAGGTATAACAATTAATGAACAATCAAACAGAAACTTCTCTTGTCTTCAGAAAGTTAAACAAATGCTTACAGGCTTTTATGCAACTGGTGGCTTCCTAATCTTGCCCACGAAGGACAGGCAACTGTCTTCAATAACTTCTTCTTTACTTTAAAGGAAAATCCCCTTTTTAACTTCTCCCAGGCTGACTGTAATCTAACCCTTACTGATGTGGGCTCCGCTACCGGGTCGAACTGCTTCTCGAATGCCGAGTGGACCTACCAGTAAAGGCTTAGATGTTCTCCAGCTGGAGTTCTTTGGTCTTTAGGGCTGTTTCCCTGGAAATCTTTGGAGACTCTTAAGACTGTTCTCCCTCGGAAAGTCTTAAGGGTTGAAGCTTTTGTACAGGGGAAGCTTGCACACGTCCTGTACATTAGCTTTCCTTGCTGAGACTAACTAAAAAACGGCTCCCTTTCCTTCCCAATTGCCCTGAACAAGGGGTAGGACCAAAACTTAATGATAATGGACAGGTGACTTGCCCTACGACTGCAACCAAAGGAAGCCACCTATCTGCAGAGTCCCTGAAACCTAGGACTGCAAACAAACATTTAATACAAAGCAAATAAGTTGGAGCTCCTGGTACAGCCGTACCAGAACATTTACCTTTACCTACTCAATAGGTTACCTTTTACCTAATAAATAGATCCCAGCATCTGCACCACATTCTTGAAGGCAACTGGGGTTGGCACTTGGGACTCCAGATCCCAATATCCCCACAAAAGCATGCAACTAATCAATGGGTAACAGGTCCCAGCATCTGCAATTCATGCTTGCAGGCAACTGAGGTTGGGACTTGAGACTACAGCTCCCAGGATCCCCACAAAAACATGGAACTAATCAATAGACAACAGGTCCCAGCATCCAGAGCTCACACTTGCAGGCCACTGAGGTTGGGACTTGGGACTACAGCTCCCAGTATCCCCAGGAAGGCATGCAACCAATCAATGTACTACAGGTCCCAGCATCCACAGCTCACACTTGCAGGCAACTGGGATTAGGACTTGGGACTCCAGATCCCAGTATACCCACAAAAGAATGCAACTAATCTAAGGTCAACATGTCCCAGTATCCACAGCTAATGCTTACAGGCAACTGGGATTAGGACTTGGGACTCCAGATCCCAATATACCCACAAAAGAATGCAACTAATCTATGGTCAACATGTCCCAGTATCCACAGCTCATGCTTACAGGCAACTGGGTTGGGACTTGGGACTACAGCTCCCAGTATCCCCTGGAAGACATGCAACTAATCAATGTACTACAGGTCCCAGCATCCACAGCTCATGCTTGCAGGCAACTGGGATTAGGACTTGGGACTCCAGATCCCAGTATACCCACAAAAGAATGCAACTAATCTATGGTCAACAGGTCCCAATATCCACAGCTCATGCTTATAGGCAACTGGGATTGGGACTTGGGACTACAGCTCCAGTATCCCCACAAAAGCATGCAACTAATATCTGGGCAACAGGTTCCTTTACCTTTACCAATGTTGATCCTTAAGTTTTTGGCACAGGCGATACCCGTGAGTCGGATATCACATCGTAAGTACTAGTCTAACAAAATTCGATACAAATTACGACAACTAACAAAAAAAATCACACACCCCTAGCAGATGATCTGGGATCAGATGCTGGGGTAAAGGTTGTGTAGAAGGATCCTGCATGACAAGCCATTGCATACCTTTCGAGGGCTGCGTCCTGCACTGCAGGGCTGTTGCTTGCCGCTCCGGGGATGGAGCTGCTGAAGGAGACGCCGCTGGACCCCGAACGAGGTGGAAGAGGGGGCTTCTCATCCTCTCCATCTGCAAGAGGAAAGCAGAAGGACAACGATCAATGAGCGGTCAGGAGGAAGTTGGCAGAATTCCCTGCCATTTGGGCAGACAGTTACTTGAAATCCATGGCTGGAGGTTGGACTACATGACCTCCTGGGGTCCCTTCCAGATGCTGAATGACTGAGTTGGAAGAGGTTTGGCATCTTGAGCTGCTCTTTGATGGAAGTCCTGGACTTTGTAGTTTTTTGTGGAATGGAAAACTCCCTGGCAGAGTGTTGCAACCCAGAGTAGGAAACTGGACCCTAAGACAACAATCCACCACACCTGACTTCAGGAAAAACAATCCTTTTTATTGATGAAAGATGAGTACAAAAATAGAGGAAAACAGGCAAGGTAAAAAGCCACAGTAAAACTCAGCAACAAGAAATGTCCATGAACAAGATCAAAAACCCACAGTAACACTGCTAAATCCTGGGACCTGTTAGCAATCCACTAACCGTACTTGAAGCTCTAGAAAAGCCCCTTGGAACAAAGCCAGTGGAAGCAGGAAAACTGCAAGAGTCTGAACATGAATCTGAAACGATGCCTGGACTGAATGGGCATCCAGGCCAAGCATTTTTAAAGCATAGAAATCTATTTCGTGAAGTGCCTGAAGGCCGTGTTTGCATTTCTCTTAATCTAGCTGACCTCTGTAAACTCTGCGCTTCGCCTCTGCTTTGCCAAATCTGCCCCCGTCTATCCTCGTTAGAGGGACCAGGTGTCAAATTATCTGGAGAGCTAAAAGGGAGTGAAAGTTCAACGCTTGGCTCTGAATCATTCTCATGGGAATTTGGACTTTCGTTTTCCAAAGCAGCAGGATTTTCACGACACAAACCGTCATCTTCTACATTGACCTCAGAATCACTGACATCAGGAAATACAATCAGAGAGTCAGGTACAGATTCACACACAGGCTGAACCCCAACAGAGAGCTTTATTTGCACTCCATCATTCGATCAATATGGACAGGGCAATTAAAGCAGTATCCGATGGCTCTTATTACTCTATGCAACACAATTTTTTGTTCCTGGGCTATAAATGTCATCTTGCAATTAGTTCTATCATAAAAACATGGGAAAAGTTTATTAAACTGCAAAAACTTTGTTTTCACAGGAGGAACAATCTGCAACATATTTTTCTCATCGAGTCTCAACCCATGCAACCTAGTTTGTGCCCCAGAAAAACAAAGTTTCGGGAGTGTAACAACTACTTTCAAAGTGAGGACTGCACAACTGAACAGGGAATCACAATTTCAAATCAAGCTAGACAAATGGTTGGGAGCTTACTCCGACCCAGGCTGGCTTCAAACTCATGTCAGTATTGATTTTTAATGCAGCTGACTCCCAACCAGCTGTGCCACAACCCGGTCCTTTGGCTTTGGCTCAGCACTAAGATCACCCTATGGCACAGACCTCATTTGTGTTGTGGGGAAGCCATTTAGCACAAAAAGATGACCATTAGGTTAGGGTAAATGCAGCATTTCAATGTCATGGCATACTATAATTGCTACATGGTGCAAACGGCTAGTCACCCGTACCCGAATAGTCCCTGTCCTCCGCATTGTCCTTCTCCTTCTCTCGTTCCACGGAGAAAAGCAAGGTGCAGACGAGGCCTTGGTTTGGCTGCAGGTACAAAGCAATGAGGTCACTCAGGGTCTTGAAGCGCCGGACCGGGACCCCTTGAGACGTCTGCAAGGAAGGAAGGAAGGAAGGAAAATAATCAAGACCCTGATAGCATATTTCTTTTGCTACAATAGCCACCAAGTGCATCTACATCAGGCACAGGCAAACTTTGGTCCTCCGGGTATTTTGGATTCAACTCCCACAATTGACATGCGCATTGGATTCGATGGAGCATTAGAATCAAGTACATACAGCAATATCATATTTACTCGTTTAAGGAGCACTAAATTACATAGCCAAAATTGAGTTGCGCATTAGATTCAATGGCACGTAATACTCAAGAAAAGTACAATAATATCATTTTATGTCATACATTTGGCCCGCCCATTGTGTTTGATTTTCCACTTTGTTATTTTGCACTGTTATTTTGTTTTACTCTTATGTTTTACTTATTTTATTATGATGTTATTTTTGTTCGTTTTGTATTTATTTTGCGGTAATGTATTACCGGGTTTGGCCTCATGTAAGCCACCCCGAGTCCCCTTTGGGGAGATGGTTGCGGAGTATAAATAAAAATGATGATGATGATGGTTATTATTATTATTATTATTATTATTATTATTATTAGGTTCTTGTGGGTTTTTTCGGGCTATAGAGCCATGTTCTAGAGGCATTTCTCCTGACGTTTCGCCTGCATCTATGGCAAGCATCCTCAGAGGTAGGCAAGCATCCTCTACCTCTGAGGATGCTTGCCATAGATGCAGGCGAAACGTCAGGAGAAATGCCTCTAGAACATGGCTCTATAGCCCGAAAAAACCCACAAGAACCTAGTGATTCCAGCCATGAAAGCCTTCGACAATACATTATTATTATTATTATTATTATACCATAGTTATTTGAATTTAATGCACACATTTTTTTTGATAAGTTACATAGCCAAAATTGAGGCATGCATTACATTTGGTGGTGCATTATACTCAAGTAATTACAGTAATACCATATTTACTCATGTCTAATGTGCACCTTTCTTTTGCATAAATTACACAACTAAAACTGAGGTGTGCATCAGATTCTATGGCACAGTATGCTCAAGTAAATACAGTAATTCCATATTTACTCAAATTTGATGCTCATAATTTTTTGGCTAAATGATACAGCCAAAATCGAGGTGTGCATTAGATTCTGAGGTGCATTATACTCAAGTACATATGGTACCTTTTTGGCTAAAGTACACAGCCAAAATTGAAGTATGCATTAGACTCAATGGCGCATTATACTCAAGTAAATACAGCAACTAACTTTAGTCTAATGTGCCCCTTTTTTGGCCTGAATTACATTGCCAAAATTGAGGGGCACATTACATTCGGTGGTGCATTATACTCAAGCAAATATGGTAATATCGTATTTACTCGATTCTAACATGCATTATTTTTTTTGCTAAATCACACAGCCAAAATTGAGGTGTGAATTAGATTTGATGGTGCATTATACTCACGCACATATGGTAATACTCTATTTACTTGAGTTTAATGTGCACTTTGCTTGCCTAAATTGCACAGCCAAAGTTGAAGTGCGTTTTAGATTCAGTGGTGGTGCATTATACTCAAGTAAATATGGTAATATATTTATTTGAGTCCAACGTACACTTTTTCTGGCTAAATTACATTGCCAAAACTGTGTGCATTCTCTACTCAAGTAAATATGGTAATACAGTATGTGTGTTTGTGTGTATACACACACACACACCCCAAACAAAATGGAAACCAAGCCTCCACTTTCAAACTACCCACTTTACCAATTGCCAACTCTGCTATATACTATAAATTATAGAAATTAGGCTGTCATGTGCCTTTAAGACATTTCCAAGTTATGGCAACCCTATGGAGAACCTATCAAGATGGGTTATTTTGCAAGGTTTTCTCATATTTTATTTATTTATTTATTTATTTATTTCGTATACTTCTACCCCGCCCTTCTCAACCCCCGAGGGGGGACTCAGGGCGGCTTACAAAAAGGCACAATTCGATGCCTACACAATAATACAATCTATATATATATAAATGTTCTGTGCGTAACGAATTCCTTAAAAACAAAAGAACCAATGAACGAAATCACACCAAATTTGGCTACAAAACGTCTCTCAACACAAGGAGTGACCATCACTCAAAAAATTATGATTTTGTCATTTGGGAATTGTAGTTGCTGGGATTTTATAGTTCACCTGAAGCGGGGAACGGGGGGTCCCCAAAAGATTCCAGGAGGAAGAGGAAGAAGGAAGAGACAGAGACAGCTTTGCAAGTTCACAGAATTTAATGCTTACCCGGGTAAGGGCACCTCAGCTCCAATCTGGCTGGTGAGGTACAAAGCCCTAATCCCAAAACACCCATTATTTATAGGCAAAATTATCCAGTTCGCACATGCGTACAATTATTTGACCTTTTCACAATCTAATCAGTTTGTCCTCGAATCGTGGCCAAGAACATTTGTTTGGCAGGAACACTTGTTTTCCCCAACTTTCCCCTTACATCATCTGACCTCGCTCCAGATGATTTACATTGATTTACATTGAACCATTAAAATGAATCATAACTTCATATTTCTTCACATCATATTATATGATTCCACACATCTTCATTTCTGTATCTTTAAGCAAGCATTTCCCTTATTAATCCTCCTTAATTATCTTCCCAATATATTAGTTATTTCAATTGATCCATTAAAAGGTGTATTTCATTTTTGTCTGCTATTTACGTCAACCAGACAGGAGGTGGCGCTGTTATACCATATCTTCAAATGTTTGCTTCTCCCTGGATTAATAATCATTAACTTTGTGCTTGGCACCAACCTTTGTGACCTTCCACAAATAGCTCTTGGCCTATTCAAATATTGACATAAGATTAGGCCTCCAGCCTCCTGTCCTCCATGCCAGCTGTCATTTTCCCTTCCTCTAGAGAATCACCACCAGAATTCCTTCTTCATGCTTTTAAGAATCCCTTTTTTAAGGTAAGACTTCATTACTTCATTAAGTTATAATTATTTTTTCTATTTAGCTGCTGCCACACACCTACAATCAACGAGCATTCTGAACTCCATCAACGATGGAATTGAACCAAACTTGGCACACAAAACTCCCATGACCAACAGAAAATACTGGAAGGGTTTGGTGAGCATTGACCTTGAGTTTGGGAGTTGTAGTTCACCTACATCCAGAGAGCACTGTGGGATCAAACCATGATGGATCTGGACCAAACTTGGCACAAGCACTCAATACGCCCAAATATGAACACTGGTGGAGTTTGGGGGAAATAGACCTTGACATTTGGGAGTTGTAGTCAATGGGATTCACAGTTCACCTACAATCAAAGACCATTCTGAACCCCACGAACAACAGAATCGGGGCAAACTTCCCACACAGAACACCCATGACCAACAGAAAATATTCAAGGCCATCCAATCCAACTCCCTTCATCAGGGCAAGAAAATGTAAATAAAGTCCTCTTGACAAAGAGCCATCTAGCCATAGATAGAGATAGATGGATAGATAGATAGATGATAGATAGATATGATTCACACACACACACACACACAGATATAGTATCATAGATTTGAAAGGGACCCTTAAAGAAGGACTATGATATGTTGCATGTTCCAGGGTGGGCAAACCTGACAATCTCCACATCAACACTGACAAAGGAACAGCAAGAAATACTGTTTACCCACAAGCATAAAGAAATTACATATATTAGAAACCAACACTTTCTCATTACTTTATTTTCCAGAACAACAGACTGGGCCACAGCAACGCCTGGCAGGGGACAGCTAGTAAACATATAAAAACAACAGTTAAACAGTTATAACAATTAAAACATCACTAAATATCACAGTCAATGAACCAATCTCATGCACAGCGTTCGCCAACTCAGAGTCCATACTTCATTCCACATTGTCTATTCCTATCCGTCGTCGTAGTCCTTTATTCATCTGCCAGATTGCCCAAACGCCTGGTCCCAAATCCATGTTTTTAATTTCCTTCTAAAGGAAAGGAGGGATGACGCTGATCTAATTTCCCTGGGGAGTGAATTCCATAGGTGAGGGGCCACCACTGAGAAGGCCCTGCTCCTCGTCCCCGGCAATCTCACTTGTGATAGAGGCGGGGCCAAGAGCAGGGCCTTCCCAGAGGATCTTAGGTTCCGAGGTGGGACGTAGAGGGAGATCCGTTCGGACAGATACACTGGGCCGGAACCGTGTAGGGTTTTGTAGGTCAAAACCAGCACTTTGAATTGTGTTCGGAATTGGAGCGGCAGCCAGTGGAGCTGACACAACAGGGGGGTGGTATGCTCCCTGTATGACGCTCCGGTGAGCAATCTATGTACCCACCACCAAGACACCGCACATGGGAGACAATTTTACTCGGACAATGAGGGATCACCTAAGTAAGTAACTTATAGAACTTCTTCAGCTAAGCGCCATGCCTTTCTTTGTGGTGCTGTGAGGTTTTTGGGCTGCATTGCCATGTTCCAGTAGCATTCTCTCCTGACGTTTCACCTGCACCTGTGGCTACTGGCATCTTCAGAGGTTGTTCAGAGGTCAGTCAGAAATGAGGCAAGTGGAGTGTATATGTATCTGTGGAATAATGTCCAAGGTGGGGGAAAGAACCCTTGACTGTTTGAAGCAAGTGTGAATGTTGCAATTAGCAAGCCTGAATAGCATTGAGAAGCCATGCAGCTACAAAGTCAATCAATGAGGATATTTGCAAAGAGGTAGCCTGGCCTTTGTTGCCTGGAGGCATTCTCTGTTTGGGAGGTTTACACTGGCCCTTGATTGCTAATTGCAGCATTTACATTGTGACAACCTCTGAGGATGCTTGCCATAGATGCAGGTGAAACGTCAGGAGAGAATGCTTCTAGAACATAGCCATATAGCCCGAAAAACTTACAACAACCCAACACAAACCTTTCTTTTCTTGCAGGAAATATTTTGGAGGCCGACTGAGCACCAGAGGGCGCTATAACCATGCGCCACGCATTACATGCAAAGGGGTTCCACATGTGTTTCGCAGGAAACAAGTTATTTTTTAAGTATTGGTTTTAGTGTAAATAATATATATTTTGCAGACATGATCCTTCAAGTCGTTTCCAAACAATTGAGACCCTATTGCGAATCTACCCTGCAATTTGACACCACTTTAACTGCCATGGCTCAATGCTGTGGAATATTGTGATTTGTAGTTTATGAGGCACCAACACAATTTGGCAGAGAAGGCTCAAAATCTTGCAAAACTACATCTCCCATCATTCCAGCACATGGAGTCATGGCCGTTCAAGGGAGGCCAAGATGCAATAATTATGCAGTGTATTATTTATTATTATTTAAAACTTTTATATCCCAATCTTCTCAATCTCCGTAGAGGGACTCAGACCAATTAACCCGTTGTTGTTGTTGTTGTTGCTGCTGCTACTGCTGTTGTTGTTATTCCTATCCCTCCTTTTCCCCCTATAAGGACTCAAGGCGACTAACAAACACACAAACTAAGACTTGAGCTTGAAAACTTTCTTTTAAATCAAGCCTTGACTATGATGGATTTTGGTTCCACCTGAACATGAGGAAGAACTTCCTGACTGTGAGAGCTGTTCACCAGTGGAACTCTCTGCCACAGAGTGTAGTGGAGGCTCCTTCTTTGGAGGCTTTTGAACAAAGGCTGGGTGGCCATCTGTCAGGGGTGCTTTGAATGTGATTGTCCATCTGTTAGGGGTGTTTTGAATGCGATTGTCCTGCTTCTTGGCAGAATGGGGTTGGACTGGACGGCCATGAGGTCTCTTCCAACTCTAGGATTCTATGAACACGAGGAAGAACTTCCTGACTGTGAGAGCTGTTCAGCAGTGGAACTCTCTGCCACATAGTGTGGTGAAGGCTCCTTCTTTGGAGGCTTTCGAAGAGAGGCTGGATGGCCATCTGTCGGGGGTGTTTTGAATACGATTTTCCTGCTTCTTGGCAGAATGGAGTCGGACTGGACGTCCCATGAGGTCTCTTCCAACTCTAGGATTCTATGAACACGAGGAAGAACTTCCTGACTGTGACAGCTGTTCAGCAGTGGAACTCTCTGCCCCGGAGTGTGGTGGAGGCTCTTAAACAGAGGCTGGATGGCCATCTGTCGGGGGTGCTTTGAATGCGATTGTCCTGCTTCTTGGCAGAATGGAGTCGGACTGGACGGCCCATGAGGTCTCTTCCAACTCTAGGATTCTATGAACATGAGGAAGAACTTCCTGACTGGGAGAGCTGTTCAGCAGTGGAACTCTCTGCCCCGGAGTGTGGTGGAGGCTCTTAAACAGAGGCTGGATGGCCATCTGTCAGGGGTGCTTTGAATGCGATTGTCCTGCTTCTCGGCAGAATGGGGTCAGACTGGACGGCCCATGAGGTCTCTTCCAACTCTAGGATTCTATGAACATAAGGAAGAACTTCCTG
Source organism: Anolis sagrei (assembly GCF_037176765.1). NCBI lineage: Eukaryota > Metazoa > Chordata > Lepidosauria > Squamata > Anolidae > Anolis > Anolis sagrei. The sequence goes on from NC_090023.1 coordinate 4,655,238, forward strand.
ACTGGGAGAGCTGTTCAGCAGTGGAACTCTCTGCCCCGGAGTGTGGTGGAGGCTCCTTCTTTGGAGGCTTTGAAAAAGAGGCTGGATGGCTATCTATCGGGGTGCTTTGAATGTGATTTTCCTGCTTCCTGTCAGAATGGGGTCGGACTGGATTTCCTTCTTTGGAGGTTTCCAAACAGAGGCTGGATGGACATCTGTCGGGAGGGCTCGGATTGTGCCCTTTTGCCTCTAAATATGGATTCGTTTGGTGAAGTCAGGAAAGCATCTCCGCCTGGTGTGGTTGTGCGTTTGCGTGGGCAGGGGATTCCTGCGTGGCACCTGTCTCCCAGCTGCTCTTCCGGGCCAAGCCTCCCTTAATCCCCGCTTTGACTGCAAAGCCCATCCGGGCAGCTGTCGCAGGAGGAACTGGGCGTGGAGACGCCATCGTTGGAAGGGAACCCTAAAGGTCATCTAGTCCACACACCCTCCAAGTCCTCCTGACAGATGATCATCCAGCCTTTGCTTAAGGACTACCACAGGTGGCTCATGTTCCAGTAGAATGGAATGGGACCCCCAAAGGTCATCTAGTCCAACCCCCTTTGGTCAAGCAGGAGGACACAACCTAATCCCTCTCAACAGATGGCCATCCAGCCTTTGCTTAAAGACTTCCAGAGAAAGAGGCTCCATAGGTGGACTATATTCCAGTATAATGGAAAGGGAATCCACCAAAGGTCATCTAGTCCTACCCCCTTTGGTCAAGCAGGTCACCATCCAAGCCCTCTCAACAGATGGACATCCAGCCTTTGCTTAAAGACCTCCAGAGAAGGAGGCTCCACAGGTGGTCTATATTCCAGTAGAATTAGGAGGAACCCCAAAGGCCATCTAGTCCAACCTCCTTTGGTCAAGCAGGAGAACACAATCCAATCCTCTCAACAGATGGCCACCCAGCCTTTGCTTGAAGACCACCAGAGAAGGAGGCTCCACATGTGGTCTATATTCCATTAGAATTGGGAGGAACCCCAAAGGCCATCTAGTCCAACCTCCTTTGGTCAAGCAGGAAGACCCAATCCAATCCCTCTCAATAGATGGCCATCCAGCCTTTGCTTGAAGACCACCAGAGAAGGAGGCTCCATAGGTGGTCTATATTCCCGTAAAATTGGAAGGGATCCCAAAGATTATCTAGTCTTACCCCTTTGGTCAAGTAGGAGGTCACCATCTAATCCCTCCCAACAGATGGCCATCCAGCCATCCAGAGAAGAAGGCTCCACAGGTGGTTTATATTCCAATAGAATGGGAAGGTCATCTAGTCCAACTCCCTTTGGTCAAGCAGAAGGACACAATCCAATCCCTCTCAACAGATGGCCATCCAGCCTCTCCTTAAAGACCTACAGAAAAGGACACTCCACAGGTGGAGTATACTCCAGTATAATGGAAAGGGATCCCCAAAGGTCATCTGGTCCAACCCTCTTCAATCAAGCAGGAGGACCCAAAGATCATCTAGTCCTATCCCTTTGGTCAAGCTGGAGGTCACCATCCAATCCCTCTCAACAGATGGCCATCCAGCCTTTGCTTGAAGACCACCAGAGAAGGAGGCTCCATAGGTGGACTATATTCCAGTATAATGGAAAGGGAACCCACCAAAGGTCATCTAGTCCTACCCCCTTTGATCAAGCAGGAGGACACAATCCAATCCCTCTCAACAGATGGCCATCTAGCCTTTGCTTAAAGACCTCCAGAGGTGGACTATATTCCAGTATAATGAAAAGGGACCCCCCCCCCCCCCAGGTCATCTGTTCCAACCCCCTTTGGTCAAGCAGGAGGACACAATCCAATCCCTCTCAGCAGATGGCCATCCAGCCTATGCTTTAAACACCTCTCCTCTATCACACCCTGAATCTGAGAGTTGGAGATCCCCAAAGGCCATCTAGTCCACCCCATATCTGTCATACACAATCCAAGCCCTCCTAACAGATGGCCATCCAGCCTTTGCTTTAAACCCTCCAGAGAAGGAGGCTCCACAGGTGGTTTATATTCCAGTAGAATGGGAAGGGACCCCAAAGGTCATCTAGTCCAACCCCTTTCAGTCAAGCAGGGCAAAATCCAATCCCTCTCAACAGATGGCCATCTAGCCTGTGCTTAAACGTCTATAGAGAAGGAAGGAGGCTCCACTGCATTCCCAGGCAGATGCATGATCAAGTTGTTTCCGAACTATGGAGACTTTATTGCGCATCTGCACTGTGCAATAATTAACGCAATTTGATGCCACTTTAACTGCCATGGAATATTAATAATTTATTATAATATATAATGTAATATATGGAATGTAATATATACAATTATATATAATATATAATATAATATATGGAATCCAATATATATAATTATATATATAAATATAATATAATATAAAATAATATAATATATAATATAATATAATATAATAGGAATATAATATATATAATTATATAATATAATATAATATATGGAATCCAATATATATAATTATATATATAAATATAATATAATATAAAATAATATAATATATAATATAATATAATATAATATAATATAATAAGAATGTGATATATATAATTATATAATATAATATAATATAATATATGGAATATAATATATAATATAATATATAATATAGTATAATATATAATATAGTATAATATAGTATAATATAATATAATATATGGAATATAATATATATAATTATATATTATACATAATATAATATAATATAATATATGGAATATAATATATATAATTATATATTATACATAATATAATATAATATAATATAATATAATATAATATAATATAATATATGGAATATTAATGCTGTGGAATATTGTGATTTGTAGTTTGTTCTTCTGATTAGTTCTTCTAATATCCCTGAGATTAATATCCTATTAGGGACAAGCTTTCCGACCCTCAAATAAGGTGCATCCCATGTAATATCTGGCACCTGCTTCCTATTATAAGGGTTTCGGATACTGGGAAGCCCATGAAAACTGGGGAATCTCTCCAATGTGCAGCCAGACCTCCTTCCTTCCTTTCTTCGTTCCTTCCTTTCCTCACTATTTTTTAGTTCTTTCTGTCGTTCTCTCCCTGGGCCTTTTCCTAAGGACTGGAACATGCACAATGAGCTCAGTGTTGTGCTCCAAATGCGGCAGCGGCGCATGAGTCCCCTGCCAAGAGCAGCAATGCGTGGGCATCCTCTGGGCACACTCCTCTCTCCGTCTCTCTCTCTCTTTCGTTCTTTCTCTCTCTGAAGGACGGAACGAGGAGGAGGAAGGAAGGAAGGATCGCCCGTCCCACACGCACCGCCCGGCTTCTCTCTGTGACCCACTTTTGCCAGGGAAACACTGGGGCCTTGTGTGTCGTCATTAGCATGCACTGGCTGGAGGAGGAAAAGCCATAGTAATGCTACGTAATGGACTACAGCTCCCAGTATCCCTGGGAAACCATACAACTAACCAACAGACAACAGATACCAGCATCCACAGTTCATGCTTGCTGGTAACTGGGGTTGGGACTTGGTACTACATCTCCCAGTATCCCCAGGATACCATACAACTTATCAATAGACAGCAGATGCCAGCATCCACAGCTCATGCTTGCAGCAACTGGGGTAGGGACTTGGGACTATAGCTCCCATTATCCTCAGGAATGCATGCAACAAATCAATGGACTACAGGTTCCAGCATGGGACTTGGGACCACAGTTCTCACTATCCCCAGGAATGCATGCAACTAATCAATGGGCAACAGGTCCCAGCATCCATAGATCGTGCTTGCAGGCAACTGAGGTTGGGACTTGGGACTCCAGATCCCAATATCCCCACAAAAACATGGAACTAATCTGTGGGTAACAGGTTCCAGCATCCATAGCTCATGCTTGCAGGCAACTGAGGTTGGGACTTGGGACCACAGCTCCCAGTATCGCCAAAAAAGCATGTAACTAATCAATGGATTACAGGTACCAGCATCTACAGCTCATTCTTGCAGGCAACTAGGTTTGGGACTTGGGACCACAGTTCCCAGTATCTCCAGGAATGCATGCAACTAATCAATGGACTACAGGTCCCAGCATCTGCAGCTAATGCTTGTAGGCAACTGAGGTTGGGACTTAGGACTCCAGATCCCAATATCCCCACAAAAATATGGAACTAATCAGTGGGTAACAGGTTCCAGCAACCGCAGCTCACGCTTGCAGGCAACTGGGGTTGGGACTTGGGACTACAGCTCCCAGTATGCCCACAAAAGCATGCAACTCATCAATAGACAACAGGTACCAACATCCGCAGCTCACACTTGCAGGCCACTGTGGTTGGGACTTGGGACTACAGCTCCCAGTATCCCCAGGAATGTATGCAACTAATCAATGGGCAAGAGATCCCACCATCCACAGCTCACACTTGTAGGCCACTGTGGTTGGGACTTGGGACTACAGCTCCCAGTATCCCTTGGGAGCACAGCTTCCAGTATCCACAGGAATGCATGTAACTAATCAATAGACAACAGCTTCCAGCATCCACAGCTCATGCTCAAAGCCAACTAGGGTTGGGACTTTGATGATTCCAAAAGAAAAGGTTTTCTATGATACAGTCTTCAAAGACACACACAAAAGCCTTAGTGATGCATTTAAACAGAGGCTGGATGGCCATCTGTCAGGGGTGGTTTGAGTGTGCTTTTCCTGTCTGGCAGAAAGGGTGGGCTAGATGGCTTTTGGGGGTCCCTTCATACAGCAAACTGGAAGAGAACCCCCAAAGGCCATCCAGTCTGACCCCTTTGAGCCACACAAAAACTCCTGACCTCTTTGGGGAAGTCACACTCTCTCAGCCCCAACAAAACCCCTCTGAGCATATTATGGGGGAAAGGTAAGGGAGCTCACCTGTACGGCTAGGAATTCCTCTTCATCCGGCAAAATCCGGTAAGTGTGGACGTGCTTCTGGTATCTAAGGGAGATTAAACGAAGAGAAGCAGGGGATTAAAAACCAATGGAAAGTCCAAATTCTCAGAGGTAAACAAAGTCTCCTTCCTCTCTCCTCCTGTTGAGTTAAGGGAGGTGATGAAGCTGAAGCTGGATGGCCATCTGTTGGGAGGGCTTGGCAGAAGAAGGCCAGACTGGATAAACTTTGGGGGTCCCTTCGAACTCTAGAAATCTATTATTTTATGGCATCCAAACTCCTTTTGGATGCCATTTGCAGCATAAAGTCCCAACCTAGTTTGTGACAGCCACAAAAACAACACAGTTTCACGATTATAACAACTACTTTGAAAGGAAGGATTGCACAATTAAACAACAATAACAATTTCAAACCAGGATCAAAACATTTTCCAGAGGTCATCCAGTCCAACCCCATTCTGCCAGGCAGGAAGACACAATCCAAGAACTCCTTACAGATGACCATCTGCTGGTGCATCACACCTATGAGACTTAATCCCAGAAATCCGGTGAGTGTGGCTTCAGGAAAGGCAAAAGCTGCACATCGCAAGTGCTGAACCTGACTCAGCACATAGAAGGTGGCTTTGAAAGGCAGCAGATCACAGGAGCTGTCTTCATAGACCTGTCAGTGGCTTATGATACTGTGAACCACCGCCTCCTCCTGAGAAAAATGTATAGTATCACAAAGGACGACCACCTCACCCGCCTCATAGGAAACCTGCTACAAAACAGGAGCTTTTTTGTTGAGTTCCAGGGTCAGAGAAGCAGATGGCGGAAACAGAAGAACGGCCTGCCTCAGGGAAGCATGCTTGCTCCATCCATGCTCAACATCTACACAAATGACCAGCCACTGCCAGAAGGGACAGAGAGCTTCATCTATGCTGATGATCGTGCCATCACCGCTCAAGCAGGGAGCTTTGAGATGGTTGAACAGAAGCTCTCCAAAGCTCTAGGTGCTCTTACTGCCTATTACAGGGAAACCAGCTGATTCCCAACCCATAAAAAACACAGACATGTGCCTTTCATCTCAAGAACAGAGAAGCATCCCGAGCTTTGAAGATCACCTGGGAAGGAATCCCACTGGAGCATTGCAGCGCACCCAAATCCCTGGGAGTCACTCTGGACCGTGCTCTGACCTACAAGAAGCACTGCCTGAACATCAAGCAAAAAGTGGGTGCTAGAAACAATATCGTACGAAAGCTGACTGGCACAACCTGGGGATCACAACCAGATACAGTGAAGACATCTGCCCTTGCGCTATACTACTCTGCTGCTGAGTATGCATGCCCAGTGTGGAACACATCTCACCACGCTAAAACAGTGGATGTGGCTCTTAATGAGACATGCCGCAATATCACGGGGTGTCTGTGCCCCACACCACTGGAGAAATTACACTGCTTAGCCAATATTGCACCACCTGACATCCGCCGGGAAGTGGCAGCCAATACTGAAAGGACCAAGGCAGAGACATCTCCAGCTCATCCCTTGTTTGGGTATCAGCCAGCACGTCAACGACTTAAATCTACAAATAGTTTTCTAAGATCTACAGAGACACTCGCTGGAACACCTCAGCAAGCGGGAGTCCAAAAGTGGCAGGCTTAAACCCAGAACCTCAATCAATGGCTGATACCAGATGAGAGACTCCCCCCTGGGCACACAGAAGACTGGGCGACTTGGAAGGCGCTGAACAGACTGCGCTCTGGCACCACGAGATGCAGAGCCAACCTCAAGAAAGTGGAATCCTCGGAATGTGAGTGTGGAGAGGAGCAAACCACAGACCACCTGCTGCAATGCACCCTGAGCCCTGCCACATGCACAAGGGAGGACCTCCTTGCGGCAACACCAGAAGCACTCCAAGTGGCCAGATACTGGTCAAAGGACATCTAATCAACTACCAAGCTTGCAAATTCTGTGTTTTGTCTGTTTGTTTGTTTGTTTTTGTTAAACATGTAATCCAAATGTCTGGTTGCTTATGACACGATAAATAAATAAATCCCAGAAATTATGCAGCGCTGACCATATCCAGTGGATTGTAGAGACAAAGAATTGGTTGCTCTTTGCAAACCTGAAATCAAAACACAACAACCTGGGAGTGGGAGGCAAGGCTTGCTTTCCTGGCATGTTGCAAGTATCATCAGTCTCAAAAGCAGTGTTTGTGTACAAAACACAGAAACCTAAAAGCACACTGGATGCAAAGGCCTTGCAACCATTTAAAAGCATTAGAAAAAGGAGAGAGTGCTAGTTGGGGAGAATGGGAGAGCTAGTACATTCTCAACCTGGGGGTCGGGACCCCTGGGAGGGTTGCGAGGGGGTGTCAGAGGGGTCACCAAAGACCATCAGAAAACACAGTACTTTCTGTGGGTCATGTGTGGGTAGTTTGGCCCAATTCTATCGTCGGTGACGTTCAGAATGCTCTTTGATTGTAGGTGAACTAGAAATCCCAGCAACCACATCTCCCAAATGTCAAGATCTATTTCCCCCAAACTCCACCAGTGTTCACATTTGCTCATATTGAGTATTCATGCCAAGTTTGGTCCCGCTCCATCATTGTTTTAGGGCTCTCTGTATGTAGGTGAACTACAACTCCCAAACTCAAGGTCACTGCCCTCCAAAACCTTTCAGTATTTTCTTTCATCATTGGAGTTCTGTGTGCCAAGTTTGGTTCAATTCCATCCTTGGTGAAGTTCAAAATGCTCTTTGATTGTAGGTGAACTACAAATCCCGGCAACCACATCTCCCAAATGTCAAGATCTATTTTCCCCAAACTCCACCAGTATTCACATTTGCGCATATTGAGTATTCATGCCAAGATTGGTCCAGGCCCATCATTGTTTGAGTGTTCTCTGGATGTAGGTGAACTACAACTCCCAAACTCAAGGTCAATGCCCACCAAAACCTTTCAGTGTTTTCTTTGGTCACAGGAGTACAACAACAACAACAACAACAACAACAACAACAATGTACCACCTTTGCTGCAGCATCACATGGCAGGCTCATGTCAATTGGTGGAGAATATAGTAGAACTATGACTTCCTTTGGCCATGCTTCTAGCAATGCAGGCCGCAATAGCATTGGCCTTTGTTGCTGCAGCATTACACACCAAGCTCATATCAACTGCTGCAGAATATTATAATGGAAGTCATAGTTCTACTATAGCTGTCTTCATTGACCTGTCCGCAGCTTATGATACTGTGAACCACCGCTGCCTCCTCCTGAGAAAAATGTATAGTATCACAAAGGACGACCACCTCACCCACCTCATAGGAAACCTGCTACAAAACAAGCTTTTTTGTTGAGTTCCAGGGCCAGAGAAGCAGATGGCGGAAACAGAAGAACGGCCTGCCTCAGGGGAGCGTGCTTCCTCCATCCATGTTCAACATCTACACAAATGACCAGCCACTGCCAGAAGGGACAGAGAGCCTCATCTATGCTGATGATCGTGCCATCACCACCCAAGCAGGGAGCTTTGAGATGGTTGAAAAGAAGCTCTCCGAAGCTCTAGGTGCCCTTACTGCCTATTACAGGGAAAACCAACTGATCCCACATCCATCTAAAACCCAGACATGTGTGTTTTCACCTTAAGAACAGACAAGCATCCCGAGCCCTGAGGATCACCTGGGAAGGAATCCCACTGGAGCATTGAAGCGCACCCAAATACCTGGGAGTCACTCTGGACCGTTCTCTGACTTACAAGAAGCACTGCCTGAACATCAAGCAAAAAGTGGGTGCTAGAAACAACATCATACGAAAGCTGACTGGCACAACCTGGGGATCACAACCAGACACAGTGAAGACATCTGCCCTTGCGCTGTGCTACTCTGCTGCTGAGTACGCATGCCCAGTGAGGAACACATCTCACCACGCTCAAACAGTGGATGTGGCTCTTAATGAGACATGCCACATTATCACAGGGTGTCTGCGCCCTACACCACTGGAGAAATTACACTGCTTAGCCGGTATTGCACCACCTGACATCCGTCGGGAAGTAGCAGCCAATAGTGACAGGACCAAGGCAGAGACATCTCCAGCTCATCCCTTGTTTGGGTATCAGCAAGCACGTCAATGACTTAAATCAATAAATAGTTTCCTAAGATCTATGGAGATACTCGCTGGAACACCTCAGCAAGCGGGAGTCCAAAAGTGGCAGGCTCAAATCCAGATGGGTGATACCAAATGAGAGACTCCCCCCTGGGCACACAGAGGACAGGGCAACTTGGAAGGCGCTGAACAGGCTGGCACTACGATGTGCAGAGCCAACCTCAAGAAATGGGGCCACACAGTTGAGTCCACGACATGCAAGTGTGGAGAAGAGCAAACCACTGACCACCTGCTGCAATGCACCCTGAGCCCTGCCACATGCACAAGGGAGGACCTCCTTGAGGCAACACCAGAGGCACTCCAAGAGGCCAGATACTGGTCAAAGGACATTTAATCAACTACCAAGCTTGCCTTCGTTGCCGCAGCATCACACGGCATGCTCATGCCCAACCCATTCCTATCTTTCCTATCTATTCTTCTCCCCATCAAGCACTGAAACCACCATCTGGATGAGTTTTTATGAGGCCACACCACGTGCCCCGGACCTGATTATTTTACTGCCATATCTATATTTTACTTTATTGTTTGCAGAAACCAGCGTTACTGGGAAACAGGGCCGGGCAGGGCTTTTATGGGGCTTTGGACGCGTCGGGGAAAAGGCACGCTTTTGTAGCCTTTGGGTGAACTTATCACAAGCAAACAAACTTGCAACGCGGAGGAGGAACAACAAAGCCTTGAGACGAATTCCCGGACTTTCAGGGTGCGTCTACATTGTAGAATGAATGCAGTTTGACCCCACTTTGATTGCTGTGGCTGAAGACGATGGGATTGTGGGAGGTGTAGTTTTGCAAAGCCCTTTTGCAAAGTTGGTGCCCAACTGCACTGATTTCACATTGCAAATGCAAATTTTTGCCTGCAGATCCAAAATAGGAACCTGAAAAAAGTAACTTTTCCACCTGTTTTGGGGATGGAAAGGAAGACTGCAAAAGTAACTCAAGCTCTGCATTTAACTCTCATTTTTTCCTGGTTGTGTCTATTATTATTATTATTATTATTATTAATATTAATATTATTATATTAATAACAATATTTATATTAATATATTATATTATATTATTTAATAATATTATTATTACATATAATTATTTTAATTATTTAATAATATATGTAATAATAATATATGTATTATTATATTAATAATAATATTTATATTAATATATTATATTATAATTATTTAATAATATTATTACATATATTATTATATTAATAACAATATTTATATTAATATATTATATTATAATTATTTAATAATAATAATATTACATATAATTATTATTATAATTATTATTTAATAATATTATTACATATATTATTATATTAATAACAATATTTATATTTATATATTATATTATATTATTTAATAATATTATTATTACATATAATTATTATATTATTTAATAATATATGTAATAATAATATATGTATTATTATTATATTAATAATAATATTTATATTAATATATTATATTATAATTATTTAATTATATTATTACATATAATAATAATAATAATTTAATAATAATACTATTACATATATTATTATATTAATAACAATATTTATATTAATATATTATATTATAATATATTTAATAATAATAATATTACATATAATAATAATTATTATTATTTAATTATATTATTACATATATTATTATATTAATAACAATATTTATATTAATATATTATATTATATTATTTAATAACATTATTATTACATATATTATTATAATTATTTCATAATAATATTACATATATTATTATTATATTAATAACAATATTTATATTAATATATTATATAATAATTATTTCATAATATTATTATTACATATAATAATAATTATAATTATTTCATAATTATTATTATTATTATTATTATTATATTAATAACAATATTTATGTTATATTATATTATAATTATTTCATAATAATATTACATATAATAATAATAATAATAATAATAATAATGAGTCTATTTTTGGGAAAGATGAAAAAGTGGCCAAGTAGCTGCAACTGCTCTTCACTGTAAATTTAATGCAGTTTGAGACCCAATCCCTCCTGACAGATGGCCATCCAGCCTCTGTTCAAGGACCTCACAAGAAGGAGATTCAACCAAATACAAAGTCAATCTAGAATTGGGATTCCCAAAGGTCATCTAGTCCAGCCCCTTTCTGCCAGGCAGGAAGACACCATCCAAACCTTCAAGGCAGATGGCCATCCAGCCTCTGTTCCGGGACCTCACAAGAAGGAGATTCAACCAAATACAAAGTCAATCTAGAATCATAGAATCATAGAATCATAGAATCATAGAATCCTAGAGTTGGAAGAGACCTCATGGGCCATCCAGTCCAACCCCCTGCCAAGAAGCAGGAATATTGCATTCAAATCACCCCTGACAAATGGCCATCCAGCCTCTGCTTAAAAGCTTCCAAAGAAGGAGCCTCCACCACACTCCGGGGCAGAGAGTTCCACTGCTGAACGGCTCTCACAGTCAGGAAGTTCTTCCTAATGTTCAGATGGAATCTCCTCTCTTGTAGTTTGAAGCCATTGTTCCGCGTCCTAGTCTCCAAGGAAGCAGAAAACAAGCTTGCTCCCTCCTCCCTGTGGCTTCCTCTCACATATTTATACATGGCTATCATATCTCCTCTCAGCCTTCTCTTCTTCAGGCTAAACATGCCCAGTTCCCTAAGCCGCTCCTCATAGGGCTTGTTCTCCAGACCCTTGATCATTTTAGTCGCCCTCCTCTGGACACATTCCAGCTTGTCAATATCTCTCTTGAATTGTGGTGCCCAGAATTGGACACAATATTCCAGATGTGGTCTAACCAAAGCAGAATAGAGGGGTAGCATTACTTCCTTAGATCTAGACACTATGCTTCTATTGATGCAGGCCAAAATCCCATTGGCTTTTTTTGCCGCCACATCACATTGTTGGCTCATGTTTAACTTGTTGTCCACGAGGACTCCAAGATCTTTTTCACACGTACTGCTCTCGAGCCAGGCATCGTCCCCCATTCTGTATCTTTGCATTTCATTTTTTCTGCCAAAGTGGAGTATCTTGCATTTGTCACTGTTGAACTTCATTTTGTTAGTTTTGGCCCATCTCTCTAATCTGTCAAGATCGTTTTGAATTCTGCTCCTGTCCTCTGGACTATTGGCTATCCCTCCCAATTTGGTGTCGTCTGCAAACTTGATGATCATGCCTTCTAGCCCTTCATCTAAGTCATTAATAAAGATGTTGAACAGGACCGGGCCCAGGACGGAGCCCTGCGGCACTCCGCTCGTCACTTCTTTCCAAGATGAAGAGGAAGCATTAGTGAGCACTCTCTGTGTTCGTCCACTTAACCAATTACAGATCCACCTCACCGTAGTTTTGCCTAGACCACATTGGACTAGTTTCCTTGCCAGAAGGTCATGGGGGACCTTGTCGAAGGCCTTACTGAAATCCAGGTACGCTCCATCCACGGCATTCCCCGCATCTACCCAGCTTGTAGCTCTATCGAAGAAAGAGATCAGATGAGTCTGGCATGACTTGTTTTTGATAAATCCATGTTGACTATTAGCGATGACTGCATTTGTTTCTAAGTGTTTGCAGACCGCTTCCTTAACAATCTTTTCCAGAATCTTGCCCGGTATCGACGTGAGGCTGACCGGACGGTAGTTGTTTGGGTCGTCCTTTTTTCCCTTCTTGAAGATTGGGACCACATTGGCCCTCCTCCAATCTGCTGGAACTTCTCCCGTTCTCCAAGAACTCTCAAAGATGGTTGCCAATGGTTCCGAAATGACTTCCGCTAGTTCCTTCAATACTCTGGGGTGTAGTTGATCTGGCCCTGGGGACTTGAACTCATTAAGAGCGGCCAGGTATTCCTGGACGACTTCTTTCCCAATTTGGGGTTGGATGTCCTCCAATCCCTCATCCACTCCATCTTGCTGAGGTTGAAGACTCTCTTTTTGTGAGAAGACCGAGGCAAAGAAGGCATTAAGTAGTTCTGCCTTTTCCCTGTCCCCTGTCAGCATTGCCCCATCTTCTCCTCGAAGAGGTCCTATCGCCTCCTTGTTTTTCCTTTTTCTACTGACATAAGAATAGAAGCCCTTTTTATTGTTTTTAATGTCCCTGGCAAGTCTGAGCTCGTTTTTTGCTTTAGCCTTGCGGACCTTTTCCCTACAGGTGTTGGCTATTTGTTTGAATTCTTCTTTGGTGATTTCTCCCTTTTTCCACTTCTTGTGCATGTCTCTTTTGTGTCTCAGCACAGTTAGAAGTTCTTTGGACATCCATTCTGGCTTCTTTGCACTTGTCCTATTTTTTCTCTTTGTTGGCACGGTTTGCAATTGCGCCTTGAGTATTTCACTCTTGAGAAATTCCCATCCATCCGTAGCTCCCTTGTCTTTTAGTATCTGTGTCCACGGAATGCTGCTCAGCGTTTCCTTCATTTTTTGGAAATCGGCTCTCCTAAAGTCCAAAATGCGGGTTTGACTTGTCTTAGTTTCGGCCTTCCTTTGTACCTCAAATTGCAGGAGCACATGGTCACTTGCCCCTAAGGATCCTACCACTTCGACCGCATCTATCAGGTCCTCCGCATTTGTTAGGATGAGATCAAGAGTAGCCAATCCCCTTGTTGCCTCTTCTACCTTCTGGACCATGAAATTGTCTGCAAGGCAAGCGAGGAATTTGTTGGACCTTGTACTCTTGGCCGAGTTTGTTTTCCAGCAAATATCGGGATAGTTGAAATCGCCCATGACTACTACATCTCTTTTCTGTGCCTGTTTGGTCAACTGTTGGCAGAAGACTTCATCAAGATCTTCCTCCTGGCTTGGGGGTCTGTAGTAGACGCCTACAACGACATCTTTTTGAGTCCCAGTTCCCTTGATTCTTATCCAGATGATTTCAAGCTGGTTTCCCAGATTGCTGTCTTGAATTTCTTGTGCAGCATAAGAGTTTTTGACATATAAGGCTACTCCGCCTCCTCTCCCCTTTGTTCGGTTTCTGTGAAAGAGGTTATACCCCTCGATATCTACATTCCAGCGAGAGGAGTCATCCCACCAGGTTTCAGTGATGGCTATGATATCATATTTGTGGTGTTGTGCTAGAAGTTGGAGTTCGTCTTGTTTATTTCCCATGCTCTGTGCATTAGTGTAAAGACATGTGAGCCCCTGGGATCTTCCCTTGAGCTGTTTAATTGGGATTATTGTGTTTTTGGTACGTGGTCCTTGTTGTGTTTGTGCAGCCCTCCGTTTAGCCTTCTGGCGATTCCCAGACATTATGGGTAAAGTAGTGTTCGCAAGGCTGTTGTCCCCCTCCCCCGGTGGACCTAGTTTAAAGTGCGTCTAATGAGGTTTGCGAGTCTGTGAGCAAAAAAGTGTTTTCCTACTTGTGTGAGATGCACCCCATCCCTTGCCAGTAGGCCATCCTCCTGGAATAGCAGGCCATGGTCGAGGAAGCCAAAGCGTTCCTCCTGACACCGTTTTCTAAGCCAGTCATTGACCTGTACTATTTTTCTGGCTCTTGTGGGTCCGTGTCTTACAACAGGGAGGAGGGATGAAAAGACCACCTGTACATTACATTCTTTTAGCATTGCTCCTAGAGCTCGAAAATCATTTGTGATCTTTTGAAACGTATGCCTTGCAGTATCATTGGTTCCTACATGAATCAACATGAGGGGAGGACGGTGATAGGGCTTGAGGAGCCTGGTGAGCCTCTGAGTGATATGGTGTATTTTTGCCCCCGGTAGGCAGCATATTTCTCGAGCCATCCCATCTGGTCTGGAAATGACAGCTTCCGTTCCTCTAAGGAGGGAGTCGCCTACTACCAAGACCTGTTTACTTTCAGGAATGACAGCGCCCCTTTTGTGCAATGTAGTGTGTAGGTCTCCAGAAAAGTGATCCTGTTGGTGTGAATTGTGTAGGTGAAAAGTGTTGTCCTCCTCCTCGACATCCCCGGTGCATTCGTCAAGGACAATCCATTGAGATTCGTCCGAGAGCCTATGGTTCTCCTGTATGTGTTCCTGTTGCTCCTGGTCTATGGTTGGGGATGGTACACCTGCAGGATTGTGCAAGTGTGAATGTTGTAAAGTGTTGTCCCAGTCAGGGCTGTCCCCCGCACACTGATCAAGGATGAGCCACTGATCAGTATCTAAGCCATTCTGGTCTTCCCCAATATGTTGTGTTTCTTGGTCAGGTGCTAGTTGTGTGAGAATTTGGAATCTATTGTGTAACTGCAGCTGAGCAGAGGTATTCTGAGGAGGCTTCTGGGTCCTATGTGTCCTTCTAAGGGTGACATTTCTCCAAGCCTGAGGGTTGTCCACATCTGAGGTGCTGTTCTGTTGAGCCTCCCCGTAATGTTGGTGTGATATGGGCTGCGTGTCTAGGCCAGTGTGGTGTGTGGTATCTAAGAAGAGCTCAAGTTCCTGAATGTCCTTAAGGGTCTTAATACGGTCCTCGAGTTGTCGAATCCTGTGTTCCATGCGAGTGATCTGTTTACACTTGGGGCAGATGTAATTGAGTAATTGTAGTGTGAAAAAGCTGAACATGCCACAGCTAGTGCATGAGATGGGAAGTTTTCGTGTTTGTTCCATCTGGAGGTTGCTAATGCTCTTGGTGTGTGTTTGATGTTGTTGTCTGTATGCAGGGGTGAAAGTATAGGTTACTGAGTGTTATTTTTTAAACTCAGGAAGCCCCGCCTCTCAAAGAAAGCAGCCCTGAAAGCTGTTAAATTCAAACAAAGCTTACCCTGAAGCAGAAGGAAACAAAATGGGTTCCTGCTTCCTCAACTTCTGTGGAAAGCCCAGCTGCCCCTTGGGTTCAGACACTGGTTTATATAGGATAACCAGGAAGCCCCGCCTCTCAGCAGTTATTTTTTAAACTCAGGAAGCCCCGCCTCTCAAAGAAAGCAGCCCTGAAAGCTGTTAAATTCAAACAAAGCTTACCCTGAAGCAGAAGGAAACAAAATGGGTTCCTGCTTCCTCAACTTCTGTGGAAAGCCCAGCTGCCCCTTGGGTTCAGACACTGGTTTATATAGGATGATTTATATAGAATTGGTTTATATAGAATTGGAAGGGATCCCCAAAGGTCATCTAGTCCAGCCCCTTTCTGCCAGGCAGGAAGACACTACCCAAGCCTTCAAGGCAGATGGCCATCCAGCCTCTGTTCAGGGACCTCACAAGAAGGAGATTCAACCAAATACAAAGTCAATCTAGAATTGGGATCCCCAAAGGTCATCTAGTCCAGCCCCTTTCTGCCAGGCAGGAAGACACCATCCAAACCTTCAAGGCAGATGGCCATCCAGCCTCTGTTCCGGGACCTCACAAGAAGGAGATTCAACCAAATACAAAGTCAATCTAGAATTGGGATCCCCAAAGGTCATCTAGTCCAGCCCCTTTCTGCCAGGCAGGAAGACACCACCCAAGCCTTCAAGACAGATGGCCATCCAACCTCTGTTCAAGGACCTCACAAGAAGGAGATTCAACCAAATACAAAGTCAATCTAGAAATGGGATCCCCAAATGTCATCTAGTCCAGCCCCTTTCTGCCAGGCAAGAGACACCACCCAAGCCTTCAAGGCAGATGGCCATCCATCCTCTGTTCAAGGACCTCACAAGAAGGAGATTCAACCAAATACAAAGTCAATCTAGAAATGGGATCCCCAAAGGTCATCTAGTCCAGCCCCTTTCTGCCAGGCAAGAGACACCACCCAAGCCTTCAAGGCAGATGGCCACCCAACCCTTGTTCAAAGACCTCCAGAGAAGGAGATTACCCAATCGGTACAATATTCCACTAGAGTTTTAAGGGTCTCCCAAAGATCATCCAGTCTGACCCCAACTTTTGCCATTCTTGAAAGCCCATAGAGCATAAGATTTAAGCATTGTAACTCTGAAAGGCATGGGTTCGAATTCCCTTTGAGGCTTGCATTACGGCAGCGGCGGCTAATCCTCCTGGGCAGACAGGGCCACCCTTGCAGAAGGCATCCCTCCCAACAGCTGAGCGGATGGACAAAGGGCCTTTGTGCGTCCGGCGGTGGCATTCCCAAGAGTGACCCCAGACAGCCGGCCGGCTGGCCGGACACCAGCGTCCATGGTGCCGGTCTATTTATTGCACCCCTTCCCCAGAGAGAGGGAGCCCTAAAGATTAGGGCCTGCGCCAGGGAGGCTGCGGCTATTTTGGGTCCTGCACTTCATTCTGAGAGTCCGAGTTGGAAGGGAACCCCAAAGGTCATCCAGTCCAACCTCGTTCCACCTGACGGGAAGACACCGCCCAAACCCTCCTGATAGATGGCCATGCTGCTTCTGCTTAATAATAATAATAATAATAATAATAATAATAATAGAAGAATCCTAGAGTCAGAAGGGGTCCTCCAAAGGTCATCCAGTCCAACCTTGTTCTGCCAGGCAGCAAGCCTTCCTGACAGATGGCCATCCAGCCCCTGCTAAATAATAATAATAATAATAATAATAATAATAATAATAATATGATAATAATGGAATCCTAGAGTCAGAAGGGATCCTCCAAAAGTCATCCAGTCCAACCTCGTTCTGCCAGACAGCAAGCCTTCCCGACAGATGGCCATCCAGCCCCTGCTAAATAATAATAATAATAATAATAATAATAATAATAATATAATGATAATGATAATAATATAATCCTAGAGGTGGAAGGGGTCCTCCAAAGGCCATGCATTCAAGCCCCCTTCTGCCAGGCAGGAAGACACCATCCAAGCTCTCCTGACAGATGGTCATCCAGCCTCTGCTTAATGATAATAATAATAGTAATAGAATCTTAAGAGTCAAAAGGGGTCCTCCAAAGGCCATCTAGTCCAACCTCATTCTGCCAGACAGGAAGATACTATCAAAGCCCTCCTGACAGATGGCCCCTATTAAAACAGCTTCATTGGCTGCCGATGAGTTGCCGAGCCAAATTCAAGATATACGTCATGACCTATAAAGCCCTAAACGGTTTGGGCCCCACTTATCTCTGCAATTGCATCTCCTTCTATGAACCGGCCCGAGCTCTAAGATCTTCGGGGGGGGGGGGGGCTCCTCTCGGTCCCACTACCATCTCAAGCTTGGTTGGTGGGGATGAGAGACAGGGCCTTCTCGGTGGTGGCCCCCTGCCTCTGGAACGCCCTTCCAAGGGAAATAAGACAGGCCCCATCCCTCCCCAATACCACTGCACCTTTAATTGCCAGTGGTATTGTTTTCCCAAAACAGCTTTAAATGATCTGGAAGTCTTGCTACTATTATATTTTCTCTTTGCTTTTCTCCTCTCCAAAAAAAGAGACCCGAAGCAGCTCAAAACAGAGCCGACCCAATATCAATTAAAACCTAAAAATAGTATAACAAACATTAAAATAGAATTAAACATTAAGAGTATGAAAAACCCTGAAAACCAAGGGGCACGGCCTGCCTCTTTCGGGGATCCTCTTGCAGTCTCTCCCACCGCTGTATAAACACGTGTGCTCTAAAGTCCGGACGAGGCCTTTGATATCGTTCCAACCCACATCCAAAGAAGTGGGTTTGGACCCATGAAAGCGCACGCAAAAAAGGAGCAGCCACAGTTGGTGTAAGAAGTATTCCAAATATGCCAGTCCCCGCAGGCTCTTTTCCCCATTCCAAACTTCCCATGTTGGAAACTTGCATCCTTTCGTGACATAGAAATTCAATTTTGATAGCAAATCAGAGGTGAAACCAAACTTCGGCCCTCCAGGTGTTTTGGACTCTGACTCCCACAGTTCCTAACATGAGGTCGAATGACCGTCTATTGCGAAGGCTTTGATTGTGTTTGCCCTGCCTGAATGGGGTTGGACTAGATGCCATCTGGAGGCCTCTTCCAATAGAGTCTCCTTCTCATGAGGATTTTAACAGAAGCTGGATTGCCATCTATTGGGAGGACTTTGATTGTGCTTTTCTTGCCTGGCTGAAGAGGATTGGACTAGATGCCCTCTGAAGTGTTTTAGAACTGAGGTTGGATGGCCATCTATTGCGAAGGTTTTGATTCTGCTTACCCTCCCTGGATGAATGGGGTTGGACTAGATGCTCTTTGGAGGCCCCTTCCAATAGTCTCTCCATCTCAGGAGTGTTTTTGAACTGAGGTTGGATGGCCATCTATTGGGAAGGTTTTGATTGTACTTTCCCTGCCTGGATGAATGGGGTTGGACTAGATGCCCTCTGGAGGCCCCTTCCAATAGTCTCTCCACCTCAGGAGTGAAGTTGGACTAGATGCTCTCTGAAAGCCCCTTCCAATAGTTTCTCCATCTCAGGAGTGTTTTTGAACTGAGGTTGGATGGCCGTCTATTGGGAAGGTTTTGATTGTACTTTCCCTGCCTGAATGAATGGGGTTGGACTAGATGCCCTCTACAGACCCTTCCATAGAGTCTCCATCTCAAGAGAGTTTTTGAACTGAGGATGGATGGCAATCTATTGTGAAGGCTTTGATTGTGCTTGTCCTGCCTGAATGGGGTTGGACTAGATGCCATCTGGAGGCCTCTTCCAACAGTCTCTCCATCTCAGGAGTGTTTTAGAACTGAGGTTGGATGGCCGTCTATTGGGAAGGTTTTGATTGTGCTTACCCTGCCTGGTTGAATGGGTTTGGATTAGATGCCCTCTGGAGGCCCCTTCTATAGTCTCTCCATCTCAGGAGTGTTTTTGAACTGAGGTTGGATGGCCGTCTATTGTGAAGGTTTTGATTGTGCTTACCCTGCCTGGATGAATGAAGTTGGACTAGATGCCCTCTGGAGACCCCTTCCAATAGTCTCTCCATCTCAGGAGTGTTTTTGAACTGGGGTTGGAGGGTCTTCTATTGCAAAGGCTTTTCCTGCCTGGATGCATGGGGTTGGACTAGATGCCCTCTGGAGGCCCCTTCCAATAGAATCATCATATTGGCAGTGTTTCTGAACTGAGGTTGGATGGCCATCTATTGGGAAGGCTTTGATTGTGCTTCCCCTGCCTGGATGAATGGGGTTGGACTAGATGCCCTCTGGAGACCCCTTCTGATAGAGCAGGCATGGGCAAACTTGGGCCCTCCAGGTGTTTTGGACTTCAACTCCCACAATTCCTAACAGCCTACCGGCTGTTAGGAATTGTGGGAGTTGGAGTCCAAAACACCTGGAGGGCCCAAGTTTGCCAATGCGTGCAATAGAGTCTCCCTCTCAATATGTGGAAATGGAGCATGTCCCATGTGCAGGCCACATACACTAGTGCACATAACTGGATGCACTTGAGCCTCTGCCTTCCCACAAAGGGTTAAGTCCCCAGCGCCACTGGCCTATGCGCAGAGGGCCATAAAGTCCTCTCTCTCTTTTTTCTTCCTCTTGGCCAGAACTATTTATAGCGCATGGCGGGGCGGTTTGTTTTGCCATCTGCTTCTGCTGGTGGAGGAGGAGAAAGGAGACACACACACAGAGGGAGAGACATGTCGGCTGCGCATCAGTCCGTGGGCTGCCTCTGAGTCACAGAGAAATGCGCAGCGTCAGAGGTCCGCCGGCCAAGAGAGCCAAGGCAGGGCTATCTTTAGGCCCAGGAAGCCCAGCGTGGGCCGCAAAGGCTTGCCTGCCGCACATGAGCATTCATCCGGGAAGCGCATAAAGGGATTCACGAACTCTGTGCAAACCCCTGGCCCTCCAGGAGTTTGCACAGAGTTCGGCTTTTTCTATACAGACACCAGACACGTTTTAAGAACTAAATATCACCACTGCCTTGTATTCCTCACCCTCTGGGAGAAATATTATATCATCATCATTTGTTTTATTTATTATTTCATAGAATCATAGAATCATAGAATCAAAGAGTTGGAAGAGACCTCATGGGCCATCCAGTCCAACCCCATTCTGCCAAGAAGCAGGAATATCGCATTCAAATCACCCCTGACAAATGGCCATCCAGCCTCTGCTTAAAAGCTTCCAAAGAAGGAGCCTCCACCACACTCCGGGGCAGAGAGTTCCACTGCTGAACGGCTCTCACAGTCAGGAAGTTCTTCCTAATGTTCAGATGGAATCTCCTCTCTTGTAGTTTGAAGCCATTGTTCCGCGTCCTAGTCTCCAAGGAAGCAGAAAACAAGCTTGCTCCCTCCTCCCTGTGGCTTCCTCTCACATATTTATACATGGCTATCATATCTCCTCTCAGCCTTCTCTTCTTCAGGCTAAACATGCCCAGTTCCCTAAGCCGCTCCTCATAGGGCTTGTTCTCCAGACCCTTTATCCTTTGTGTCGCCCTCCTCTGGACACATTCCAGCTTTATTTACATTATTTCTATCTCGCCCATATCAGCCCAAAGGCAACTCAGGGCGGCATACACAATCGGCACAATTCGATGCCATAAAATGTTGTTCATTCGTTCAGTCGTCTCCGACTCTTCGTAACCTCATGGACCATCCCATGCCAGAGCTCCCTGTCGGCCGTCACCACCCCCAGCTCCTTCAAGGTCAGCCCAGTCACTTCAAGGATGCCATCCATCCATCTTGCCCTTGGTCGGCCCCTCTTCCTTTTGCCTTCCGCTTTCCCCAGCATCATTCCCTTCTCTAGGCTTTGCTGTCTCCTCATGATGTGGCATTCAAAGGGCTTCCACTTTGTCTCTAGTCTCCTTCCCTCCAATGAGCAGTCGGGCTTTATTTCCTGGAGGATGGACTGGTTGGATCTTCTCGCAGTCCAAGGCACTCTCAGCACTTTCCTCCAACACCACAGCTCAAAAGCATCTCTCTTCCTTCGCTCAGCCTTCCCGAAGGTCCAGCTCTCACATCCGTAGGTGACTACAGGGAAGACCATGGCTTTGACTAGGCAATGGATCTTGGTTGCCAGTCTGATGTCTCTGCTCTTGACTATTTTATCGAGACTGGACATTGCTCTCCTCCCAAGAAGGAAGCGTCTTCTGATTTCCTGGCCACAGTCTGCATCTGCACTCATCTTTGCACCTAGGAATACAAATTCTGTCACGGCCATAAAATACATACATTGATAAAGGAAAAAGAAACATCACAATACATTTAAACATAAGGACAATTAATAGTAAAATTAAAAACTATGTCTTCTCGTTCAGATCCTCATCCGTTCCATCGTCTAGGCTGTTCCTGGGTCATTTTCCCATTCAAGTTTTATCTATTTATCCTGAGGTTCCTAATGCTTGCTCGAAGAGCCAAGTTTTTACTCTTTTTCGAAAGGTCAGGAGGAAGGGGGCTGATCTAATATCCCTAGGCAGGGAGTTCCACAGCCAAGGGGCCACCACAGAGAAGGCCCTGTCTCTCGTCCCTGCCAGACGTGCTTGCAAAGCAGGCGGGATCGAGAGCAGGGCCTCCTCCGATGATCTCAAATTCCTAGTGGGTCTATAGGAAGAGATGCGTTCGGATAGATAAGCTGGGCCGGAACCATTTAGGGCAGTGGTTCTCAACCTTTCTAAAGCCGTGACCCCTAAATACAGTTCCTCGTGTTATGGTGACCCCCAACCATAAAATTGTTTTCATTGCTACTTTAGAACTGTAATTTTGCTACTGTTATGAATCATAACATAAATAACTGATGTGCAGGATGTGTTTTTATTGTTACAAATTGAATCTAATTAAAGCATAGTGATTAATCACAAAAGCAATATGTTTGGGGTAGTATGGACAACGGATGATGGGATTTGCAGTACCTTCAATTGATTCAGCTCTGACTTCCACAGACCACTGTGACCTCCACAAATTACAGAACTTAACCAAACTTGGCACAGAGAACACCCATAACCAACAGAAAATACTGGAGGGGTTTGGGAGGAATTGGCAGTGATTTAGGGAAGATGTAGTTCACCTACATCCAGAGAGAACTGAGAACCCAAACAACTATGGATCTGGACCAAACTTTGCACGAATACTTATTATGCCTAAATTTGAACACTGGTGGAGTTTAGGGAAAATAGACCCTGACATTTGGGTGTTGCAGTTACTTGGAGTTATAGTTCACCTGCCATCAAAAAGCATTCTGAACACCAAGCCTCACTGAACCTGCTGCTCCACACTCCAGCGGTGGAAGCCTCGAAAGGGGTGAGAAGAGCATGGCCCTGGGGCTCAGCCGCTATTCCAGGGAGTCAGAGGGAGCGGGGCCAAAGGAGGCAACGTCGGACCCATCTGAAATGGCCAGGCGACCCCTTGGGGTGTCGCGACCCCCAGGTTGAGAACCGCTGATTTAGGGCTTTATAGGCTAAAGCCAGCACTTTGAATTGTGCCTGGTAGCGAACTGGCAGCCAGTGGAGCTGGCGCAACAAGGGAGTTGTATGCTCCCTGAGAGCTGCTTCAGTTAGCAACCTGGCTGCTGTCCGTTGGACCAGTTGAAGCTTCCAGACAGTCGTCAAAGGCAACCCCACATATGAAGCATTGCAGTAGTCTATATGGGATGTAACAAGAGTGTGGACTACCGTGGCCAAGTCAGACTTCCCAAGGTACGGGCGCAGCTGGTGCACAAGTTTTAATTGTGCAAATGCTCCCCTGGTCACAGCCGAAACCTGGGAATCCAGGCTCAGCGATGAATCCAGGATCACACCCAAGCTGCGAACCTGCGTCTTCAGGGGGAGTGCGACCCCGTCCAGCACAGGCTGTAACCCTATGCCTTGTTCAGCCTTTCGACTGACCAATAGGACCTCTGTCTTGTCTGGATTCAATTTCAATTTGTTAGCCCTCATCCAGTCCGACACAGCGGCCAAGCACCGGTTCAGGACCTGAACAGCCTCCTTAGTAGCAGGTGGGAAGGAGTGACAGAGTTGGACATCATCTGCGTATAGATAACACCGCAGCCCAAAACTCTCCCTCAGGGGCTTCATGTAGATGTTAAACAACATGGGGGACAATATGGAACCCTGTGGGACCCCACAAGACAATGGTTGTGAGGTCGAGCAGTTTATTTATTTATTTATTATTTATTTTTTGCATTTATTGACCGCCACTCTCAGCCCTAGGGCGACTCGTGGCGGTGAACAGCAACATAGAAGGACAGTGTACAGTGAATCAACAATACAAACCAGACTACTACAACATACATATACTTATACTAAAAATCCGCTTCGTCAAAAACCTGGGGTCATAGTCAATTTCATAGTCCTAGTCCATTCCAGTGTCGTTCCAAGATATTCAGTTGAAGGCCTGCTCGAAGAGCCATGTTTTCAGGCCTCTACGAAAGGCCATCAAGGAGGGCGCCTGTCTAACTTCAGTAGGGAGGGTGTTCCACAGCCGGGGGGCCACCACCGAGAAGGCCCGCTCCCTCGTCCCCGCCAGGCGTGCCTGTGAGGCAGGCGGGACCGAGAGAAGGGCCTCCCCGGATGATCTCAAGGTCCTCGTGGGCTCATAGGCCGAGATGCGGTCTGCAAGGTATTTTGGGCCGGAACCGTTTAGGGCTTTGTAGGATAACACCAGCACCTTAAATTGGGCCCGGTAGCAGATCGGCAGCCAGTGGAGTTGGGACAGCAGGGGCGTTGTATGCTCTCTGCGTCCAGCTCCTGTTAACAACATGGCTGCCGCGCGTTGTACTAGCTGAAGCTTCCGGGCCGTCTTCAAGGGCAGCCCCACGTAGAGAGCGTTGCAGTAGTCGAGGCGGGATGTGACCAAAGCGTGTACCACCGTGGCCAAGTCAGACTTCCCAAGATACGGGCGCAGCTGGAGCACGAGCCGAAGCTGTGCAAATGCTCCCCTGGTCACCGCTGAAACCTGGGGGTCCAGGCTCAGCGATGAGTCCAGGGTCACACCCAAGCTGCGAACCTGCGCCTTCAAGGGGAGTGTGACCCCGTCCAGCACAGGCTGTAACCCTATACCCTGTTCGGCCTTGCGACTGACCAGGAGTACCTCTGTCTTGTCTGGATTTAGTTTCAGTTTGTTCGCCCTCATCCAGACCATTACAGCGGCCAGGCACCGGTTCAGGACTTCGACGGCCTCCTTAGTAGCAGGTGGGAAGGAGTGACAGAGTTGGACGTCATCTGCGTACAGATAACACCGCACCCCGAAACTCTCCCTCAGGGGCTTTATGTAGATGTTAAACAACATGGGGGACAATATGGAACCCTGTGGGACCCCACAAGACAATGGTTGTGAGGTCGAGCAGTTGTCCCCCAACAACACCTTCTGGGTACAATCCTCTAGGAAGCACCTGAGCCACTGCAAAACAGTGCCACCAAAGCCCATTCCCGCGAGACGTCCCAGAAGGATACCGCGGTTGACGGTATCGAAGGCTGCTGAGTGTTCCAGCAGATCCAACAGGGACACACTCCCCCTGTCCAGCTCCTGGCGAAGATCATCCACTAAGGCGACCGAGGCTGTCTCGGTACCATGTCCCGGCCTAAAGCCAGACTGTGCCGGGTCCAGATAATCCGTGTCTTCCAAGAATACAACAAGATGAGTCCACAGCAAGCAAGATCACTCTGCTGGCTGTTTTACTGGATCACACATCGGACACTTCCCAAGTGTCTAGGACTGTGTGATGTATCGGTGAATAATGAGTGCAGATCCCAGTAGGGTGGCCTTTTACAGCTGGCAGATGGTAATTTTGTCCGTGCCGATTGTGTTTAAGTGCAGGCCAAGGTCTTTAGGCACTGCACCCAGTGTGCCTATCACCACTGGGACCACCTTTACTGGCCTCTTGTTGTTGTTATACAGGATTCCAGTCACTATTATGCATCAATATAGTAAGCATAGACATTATTATTATTATTATTATTATTATTATTATTATTATTACTGCTGCTGCTGCTATTTCCCAATATGATAGAGGATTGCAGACTCTATCATGTGAGCACCCAGAGGGTGATTCTCCCCAATGCTTCCTCTTCATCTTGGAAAGAAGTGACAAGTGGAGTGCCGCAGGGTTCCATCCTGGGCCCGGTCCTGTTCAACATCTTTATTAATGACTTAGATGAAGGGCTAGAAGGCAGGATCATCAAGTTTGCAGACAACACCAAACTGGGAGGGAGAGCCAAGACTCCAGAGGACAGGAGCAGGATTCAAAACCATCTATACAGATTAGAGAAATGAAGGGCCAAAACTAACAAAATGAAGTTCAACAGGGACAAATGCAAGATACTCCACTTTGGCATGTAAAACAAAATGCAAAGATACAGAATGGGGGATGCCTGGCTCGAGAGCAGTACGTGTGAAAAGGATCTTGGAGTCCTCGTGGACAACAAGTTAAACATGAGCCAGGAATGTGATGTGGCAGCAAAAAAAGCCAACAGGATTTTGGCCTGCATCAAGAGGAGCTTAGTGTCTAGACCTAGGGAAGTCATGCTCCCCATGCTCTATTCCGCTTTGGTTAGACCACACCTGGAATATTGTGTCCAATTCTGGGCACCACAATTCAAGAGAGATATTGACAAGCTGGAATGTGTCCAGAGGAGGGTGACTAAAATGATCAAGGGTCTGGAGAACAAGCCCTATGAGGAGCGGCTTAAGGAGCTGGGCATGTTTAGCCTGAAGAAGAGAAGGCTGAGAGGAGATATGATAGCCATGTATAAATATGTGAGAGGAAGCCACAGGGAGGAGGAGGGAGCAAGCTTGTTTTCTGCTTCCCTGGAGACTAGGACACGAAGGAACAATGGCTTCAAACTACAAGAGAGGAGATTCCACCTGAACATGAGGAAGAACTTCCTGACTGTGAGAGCCGTTCAGCAGTGGAACTCTCTGCCCCGGAGTGTGGTGGAGGCTCCTCCTTTGGAAGCTTTGAAACAGAGGCTGGATGGCCATCTGTCAGGGGTGATTTGAATGCAATATTCCTGCTTCTTGGCAGAAGGGGGTTGGACTGGATGGCCCAGGAGGTCTCCTCCAACTCTTTGATTCTATGATTCTATGTGACAATAAGAGAAGTATAGATTAATAATAACAAGGACAATAACAATAATTTACCAAGGATTCCAGTCTCTATTTCCCAATACAATAGAGGATTCCAGTCACTATCAATCAATATAATAATAATACATTATTAATAATGATTTCTCAATACACTAACATGGTTTCTACACTCCTCTAAGGAACCGCTAATTATATACATTATGTTATGGAATGTATACTGTGATAGAGGATCCCACCCAATATACTGCAAAAAGAAAATAATTATAGTATATCTCTCTTCCTATCTGTTATTATTTTCTTTGCAAAGAGCTCTTTGCAAGAGGAAATACCTCCCGAAAGCACTACTTTTCCACGGGTTGCGGCACACACAAAGCCGTATCTATAAATAAGGACAAACCCACGTTTATCCCTGACCACTAAATGAGGGCTTTAAATGCAAACTATTTTATTTAAACTATTGGTTGGGAAGGAGATGCCCAAGGCGGGAGGTTGGCAGGATTTCCAAAGTTGGCCAAAAGCAGACATTATTTTGCAAAAGACATTGCAAATGCAAACACAAAGGTCTTGCAAAACTTAAGTTTCCGATTTCAGATTTGCCAAAGTTTGCTCTTGTTTCGAGGAGGAGGCCTTCTTCTTGTGTTGTATATAATAAATAAACATTGATAATAGAGATAGAATCAAAGAGTTTGAAGAGACCTCCTGGGCCATCCAGTCCAACCCCATTCTGCCAAGAAGCAGGAATATTGCATTCAAATCACCCCTGACAGATGGTCATCCAGCCTCTGTTAAAAGCTTCCAAAGAAGGAGCCTCCACCACACTTCGGGGCAGAGAGTTCCACTGCTGAACGGCTCTCACAGTCAGGAAGTTCTTCCTCATGTTCAGGTGGAATCTCCTTTCATAGAATGATAGAATCATAGAATCCTAGAGTTGGAAGAGACCTCATGGGCCATCCAGTCCAACCCCCTGCCAAGAAGCAGGAATATTGCATTCAAATCACCCCTGACAGATGGCCATCCAGCCTCTGTTTAAAAGCTTCCAAAGAAGGAGCCTCCACCACACTCCGGGGCAGAGAGTTCCACTGCTGAACGGCTCTCACAGTCAGGAAGTTCTTCCTCATGTTCAGGTGGAATCTCCTCTCTTGTACTTTGAAGCCATTGTTCCCTTGCGTCCTAGTCTCCAGGGAAGCAGAAAGGAAGCTTGCTCCCTCCTCCCTGTGGCTTCCTCTCACATATTTATACATGGCTATCATATCTCCTCTCAGCCTTCTCTTCTTCAGGCTAAACATGCCCAGCTCCTTAAGCCGCTCCTCATAGGGCTTGTTCTCCAGACGCTTGATCATTTTAGTCGCCCTCCTCTGGACACATTCCAGCTTGTCAATATCTCTCTTGAATTGTGGTGCCCAGAATTGGACACAATATTCCAGGTGTGGTCTAACCAAAGCAGAATAGAGATGATAATAATTTTTGGACTACAACTCCCAGCATCCTTCGACTCTGTGCAAAGCAATGGTGGGAAATACAGATCCATTCGTGGATACCAAATCCGTGGATACAGGGGGACAACTGTGCATTGAGTTGCACCCTGAAAACATGAATGCACTCATCTGCATTGCAAATCCAAATTGGCCTCAACTCAATGTCTTTTTAAACGAATGCATGGTGCATCTACACCGGAGAATTAATCCAGTTTGGCACCAGTTTAGCCACCATGGCTCCTTGCTACTGTTCAAGTGGGGCCAAACTGCAGTAATTATCCAGTGTAGGCGCACCCAAAGGCCCCAAAGGGAAAACAGGAAACCCGTAGGTGTTTTGACTCAAATTGCCCTAATTATCCCAGAAGGAACGATGACGAAGTTTCCAAGACTCAGCAGAAAAAGGCCTTCCAAGGGATGGAAACCCTGCAAAAGGAAAGAAGCCTCCATTCATTAAAGGCCGCTGGGTCCTCTGCATGGCATATTCCCATCTTAAAGGCGCACGCCTGTAATTAGCGCACACTCGTTAACCCAGAATAACCACCTGCCACCTTACGCACTATTGGTGGGATTTATTTTATTTATCATGTCATCCGCAACCAGAACATTGTATTACATTTCTAACAGAACAAAACAAACAAACAGATTGTAAAAAAACACAAATTTTGCAAACTTGGTAGCTGATTAAATGTCCTTTGACCAGTATCTGGCCTCTTGGAGTGCTTCTGGTGTTGCCGCAAGGAGGTCCTCCCTTGTGCATGTGGCAGGACTCAGGGTGCATTGCAGCAGGTGGTCAGTGGTTTGCTCTTCTCCACACTCGCATGTTGTGGATTCCACTTTGTAGCCCCATTTCTTAAGATTGGCTCTGCATCTCGTGGTACCAGAGCGCAGTCTGTTCAGCGCCTTCCAAATCGCCCAGTCTTCTGTGTGCCCAGGGGGGAGTCTCTCATCTGGTATCACCCACGGATTGAGGTGCTGGGTTTGAGCCTGCCACTTTTGGACTCTCGCTTGCTGAGGTGTTCCAGCAAGTGTCTCTGTAGATCTAAGAAAACTATGTCTTGATTTGAGTCATTGACGTGCTGGCTGAGACCCAAACAGGGGATGAGCTGGCGATGTCTCTGCCTTGGTCCTTTCACTATTGGCTGCTACTTCCCGGCGGATGTCAGGTGGTGCAATACCGGCCAAGCAGTGTAATTTCTCCAGTGGTGTAGGGTGCAGACACCCCGTGATAATGCGCCATGTCTCATTAAGAGCCACATCCACTGTTTTTGTGTGGTGAGATGTGTTCCACACTGGGCATGCGTACTCAGCAGCAGAGTAGCATAGCGCAAGGGCAATGTGGGTTGATCCCAGCAACTAGTAGTCTTATTTTATGGAAATTTGAGGGTTTTTATAGGACTTTTAAATAGGCTATCATTGCTGGCTTGACTTCTACTGCTTTTTGAAATTATTATTATTATTATTACATTGTTCTGAATGCATTTTTAAAACTAGAATTAAATGTTAGGCAAACTGCAGGAGCAAAAAACTATTACTATTATTTTCAATCTCTATACCTTCTAATATAGGTATATTAGAAGAGAGGAGATTCCATCTGAACATGAGGAAGAACTTCCTGACTGTGAGAGCCGTTCAGCAGTGGAACTCTCTGCTCCGGAGTGTGGTGGAGGCTCCTTCTTTGGAAGCTTTTAAACAGAGGCTGGATGGCCATCTGTCAGGGGTGATCTGAATGCAACATTCCTGCTCCTTGGCAGGGGGTTGGACTGGATGGCCCATGAGGTCTCTTCCAACTCTTTGATTCTATGATTCTATGATATGCATCTTAATTCTCTTATTTTTATCTATATTTTAATTGTATTATTATTTGAAACACAACAAGCCTCAGCTTGACAACGCAAATATTATTATTATTAATATATATTACTATTAATGGTTTGCATATAGGTTGTTTGTTGGGCAGAGAAGGCTCAAGGCCTTGCAAAACTACAACTCCCAGAATTAAATATAGCATTGAGCCATGGCATGTGAAGTAGTGTCAAAATTGCATTTGTTTTAGATTGCAGATCAGGTTATGGGCCAACTTTAAGCCTCCCTCCAGGTGTTTCGGACTTCAACTCCCATCATTCCTAACAGCCTACCGGCTGTTAGGAATGATGGGAGTTGAAGTCCAAAACACCTGCAGGGAGGCCCAAAGTTGGCCCACGCCTTGTGTAGATGCAACCAGTGATTATAGAAAATAATCCATTATAGAAAATAATCTACACCATGCCTGGTGTAGATGCAACCAGTGATTATAGAAAAGCATGCAAAAAGCGAAAGCAAAAGCTTGCAGCATGCAAATGATCCCCAGATATGCAAATGACCCTTCCTTCAACTATGCAAAAGAGCCGCAACAGCCTTTTACACTTCCTTTGTAGCAATGCATACTCATAATAGTAATAATAAATGTATTTGTCACTCTCTTCAAGGCCTTTTCTACAAAAGATCAAACCTTATTTAGGGTGCATCTACACAGTTTGAGAACACTTGAGCCACCACTATTAGTTGCTATGGAAATCTGGGAGTTGTAGTTTGACAAAGGTCAGGATGAGATGATTTTGCTCAATTTGACTAATTTATGTTTCTTTTCTTAATAAACCCACGGATTTCCTTCCAGTTGAGGATCTACTTGTAATTTGTAACTAATTTTTTTGCAAATTTGTAACTTTTTCCTGACAAAAGAGTACTTTGTATGAAAATCAAACAGGATAACTTTTTTGCTACACAAAATTGCATAGTGTTGCTTTATAATGTATCGCGTCTGGAATACATGTTATCTTACCAACATATTTAAGAGTCTTTCACTCTCAAATGGATACTAATAATACTTATTTTATCAATTTTACCAATATATATATAGATAGATAGATAGATAGATAGAGATATATTACAAGTTTTACAAAGAAATGTGTAATTTAACAACAACAACTACAACAACAACAACAACTTTTGGACACTTTCCACCAATATTTCTCAACCTGAGGGGGTTGCAAGAGGGTGTCAAAGGGGTAATAATAATAATAATAATAATAATCGTTGGTGGGGTTGAGAATACTATTTCATTGTGGGTGAACTATAAATCCCAGCAACTACAACTCCCAAATGTCAAGGTCTATTTCCACCAAAATCTGCCAGTGTTCACATTTGGGCATACTGAATATCCATGCCAAATTTCCAATTCTATTATTGGTGGGGTTCAGGATGCTTTTTGATTGTAGGTGAACTATAAATCCCAGCAACTACAACTCCCAAATGTCACGGTCTATTTCCACCAAAATCCACCAATGTTCACATTTGGGCATTTTGAGTATTTGTGCCAAGTTAGGTCCAGATCCATCATTGTTTGAGTCCACAGTATTCTCTGGATATAGGTGAACTACAACTCCAAAACTCAAGGTCAATGCTTCCAAACCTTTCCAGTATTTTCTCTTTGTCATGGGAGTCCGGTGTGCAAAGTTTGGTTCAATTACATTGTTGGTGGAGTTCAAAATGATCTTTGATTGTAGGTGAACTATAAATCCCAGCAACTACAACTCCCAAATGGCAAGGTCTATTTCCACCAAAATCTGCCCATGTTCACATTTGGGCATATTGAGCCCAAATGATTCTATGCTCTCTGGAGATAGGTGAACTACAACTCCAAAACTCAAGGTCAATGCCCTCCAAACCCTTCCAGTATTTTCTCTTGGTCATGGGAGTCCGGTGTGCCAAGTTTGGTTCAATTACATTGCTGGTAGAGTTCAGAATGATGTTTGATTGTAAGTGGACTATAAATCCCAGCAACTACAACTCCCAAATGTCAAGGTCTATTTCCACCAAAATCCACCAGTTTTCACTTTTGGGCATATTGAGTATCCATGCCAAGTTTGGTCCAGATCCATCATTGTTTGAGTCCACAGTGCTCTCTGGACATAGGTGAACTACAACTCCAAAATTCAAGGTCAATGCCCTCCAAACCCTTCCATTATTTTCTCTTTGTCATGGGAGTCTGGTATACCAAGTTTGGTTCAATTACATTGCTGGTGGAGTTCAGAATGATCTTTGATTGTGGGTGAACTATAAATCCCAGTAACTACAACTCCGAAATGGCATATATGTTAATATATCAACAACAACAACTGTGTACTATCTCAGAGAAGGGTTTATTCAATGGGTTGTGTTGTTAGTACCTTTACTAATAAGTACGGATCTGATAATGTACCCCTATTTGTTTTTATCCTAATAATCAGAGAATATTAAAAGTCAGATGGGACCGCAAGAGGTCATCCAGTCCAACCCATTCTGGCATGCACTTACAAAGCCCTCCTGAAAGATGCTCATCCAGCTTTTGCCTAGTGAACCATCAAGCATCTGTGAGCAGAGGTTAAAGACCATGTAAAACTACAACTCCCATGATTTAGGCTCTTTAAGATGATGGTGGTGGTGATGATGATGTTGATTTTGTTGTCGAAGGCTTTCATGGCCAGAATCACTAGGTTGCTGTGAGTTTTCCAGGCTGTATGGCCATCTTCCAGCAGCATTCCCTCCTGATGTTTTACGTGCATCTGTGGCTAATGACATCCTCAGAGGTTTGTGGGAATGAGAGAAGTGGAGTGTATATATATATCTGTGGAATAATGTCCTGTCCAGGGTGGGAGAAGGAACCCTTGTCTGTTTGAAACAAGTGTGAATGTTGCAATTAGCAAGCTTAATTAGAACTGAGTAGCCTTGCAGCTGCAAAGTGAGTTTGTTCATTTTCATGTTTTTCTCCTTTCTGTTGAAATTGTTCACATGCTTCTTGTGGATTTCAGTGGCTTCTCTGTGTAGCCTGACATGGTGGTTGTGAGAGTGGTCCAGCATTTCCGTGTTCTCAAATGGTATGCTGTGTCCAGGTTGGTTCATCAGGTGCTCTGCTATGGCTGACTTCTCTGATGGGCTTTGTCTGGTGGTCCCATTTGGTGGTCCCTATGGAGACTTGTCCACAGCTGCATAGGATACATGAAGCCGTTGGGGAGATCATCCGGAGTTTCGGGGTGTGGTGTCATCTGTACGCGGATGATGTCCAACTCTGTCACTCCTTCCCACCTGCTATTAAGGAGGCTGTTCAGGTCCTGAACTGGTGCTTGGCCGCTGTGACGGTCTGGATGAGGGCGAACAAATTGAAATTGAATCCAGACAAGACAGAGGTCCTCCTAGTCAGTCGCAAGGCCAAACAGGGCATAGGGTTACAGCCTGTGCTGGAGAGGGTTACACTCCCCCTGAAGACGCAGGTTCGCAGCTTGGGTGTGACCCTGGACTCATCGCTGAGCCTGGAGCCTCAGGTCTCAGCGGTGACCAGGGGAGCATTTGCACAGCTAAAGCTTGTGCGCCAGCTGCGCCCATATCTTGTGAAGTCTGACTTGGCCACGGTAGTCCACACTCTCGTTACATCCCGTATAGACTACTGCAACACTCTCTACGTGGGGTTGCCTTTGAAGACTGCTTGGAAGCTTCAAATGGTCCAACGATTGGCAGCCAGGTTATTAACAGGAGCGGCACTCAGGGAGCATACAACTCCTCTGTTGCGCCAGCTCCACTGGCTGCCAGTTTGCTACCGGGCACAATTCAAAGTGCTAGCCTTAGCCTACTTAGCCCAAAACAGTTCTGGCCCAACTTACCTGTCCGAACATATCTCCTCCTATGAACCAGCTAGGATGTTAAGATAGTCTGGGGAGGCCCTGCTCTTGGTCCTGCCTGCATCACAAGTATGGTTGGCGGGGACGAGAGACAGGGCCTTCTCAGTGGTGGCCCCTTGGCTGTGGAACACCCTCTCCACAGAAATTAGATCGGCCCGCTCCCTGTTAGCATTTCGGAGGAAATTGAAGACCTGGTTGTTTGAGCAGGCATTTGAAAAGGCAGCATAACTAATATAGAAATTAGACCACACCTGGAATATTGTGTCCAATTCTGGGCACCACAATTCAAGAGGGATATTGACAAGCTGGAATGTGTCCAGAGGAGGGCGACTCAAATGATCATGGGTCTGGAGAACAAGCCCTATGAGGAGCGGCTTAAGGAGCTGGGCATGTTTAGCCTGAAGAAGAGAAGGCTGAGAGGAGATATGATAGCCATGTATAAATATGTGAGAGGAAGCCACAGGGAGGAGGAGGGAGCAAGCTTGTTTTCTGCTTCCCTGGAGACTAGGACGTAATGGAACAATGGCTTCAAACTACAAGAGAGGAGATTCCATCTGAACATGAGGAAGAACTTCCTGACTGTGAGAGCCGTTCAGCAGTGGAACTCTCTGCCCCGGAGTGTGGTGGAGGCTCCTTCTTTGGAAGCTTTTAAACAGAGGCTGGATGGCCATCTGTCAGGGGTGATTTGAATGCCACATTCCTGCTTCTTGGCAGAATGGGGTTGGACTGGATGGCCCAGGAGGTCTCTTCCCACTCTAAGATTCTATAATTCTATGATTCTATGAAATATGAAAGAATTGGATGATGAGACTGGATCTTGATTTTAACTACGAGATGAGATGTTATGATGTTTATTGATTGTTATAATGTTATTCTTTTAAATTGTTCTTAACTGTTTTTATCATGTTTAAGTATTGTATTTGCTATTGTGAACTGCTCCGAGTCACCCTGAGGGCTGAGAAGAGCGGTATACAAATATAGTAAATAAATAAATAAATAGTAAATAAATAAATACGGTATGTGGACAATTTCAACAGAAAGGAGGAAACCATGAAAATGAACAATATCTGGTGACCAGTATTTTTAAAAAACCTCTAAAATCATGACAGTAAATAAAGAGGAACACTCAGAAATCAGGGGAATTCCAGACATGAAACAATCAGGGCCAGCTAATCACCTCCCAACAAAGGAAGGTGGAAAAGGTGCCCAAGAATTCTACATACGCCTGACCCTCTTCTCCCCTTATACAGACCCCCAAAGTTCCTGCTAAATGTGCTAATGCATATGAACAAGTAGTGGGAAGAACTATCAAAGGAAGGATCAGACTAGATGCCCTCTGGGGGTTATCTTCCAACTTTGTAAGGCAGAGAAGGTGCCCAGGAAGCCCAGATACGCCTGACTCTCTTCTTCCTTTATATAGACCCCATAGCACCTACTAAATGCGCTAAATACATACAGATAAACATGAAGTGGGAGGGTGTTTGAGGGTTCCTCTTGCAACCAAAGAAGGATCCGACTAGGTGTCCTCTGGGGTGCCCTTCCAACTTTGAAATACTAGGAAGGTGCCCAAGAATCCTAGATACGTGTGACCCTCCCATCTCTTTGTATGGACCCCGACAAATGCACTAAATACAAATAAACATGCAATGGGTGTTGGAGGGTTCCTCTTGCAACCAAAGGAGGGTACAACTAGGTGCCCTCTGGGGTGCCCTTCCAACTTTGCAAAGCAGGAAAGGCAGCCCAGGAATCCCTCCTATCTCCTTGTATAAACCTCCATAGACTCTGCTAAATGTGTTAAAATCATACAGATAAACATGGAATGGAAAGGTGTTCAAGGGTTCCTCTTGCAAACAAGGAAGGGTCTGACTAGATTCCCTCTGGAGTGCCCTTCTGACTTGGCAAAGCAAGGACGAGAGCCCAGGAATCCCACATACATCTGACCCTCTTTCCCCCTTGTATAGCTTCCACTATATGTGATAAACCTGCAGTGGGAATGGGGAATAGCCAAAGAGGTCAGACTAGATGCCCTCTAGGGTGCCCTTTAAAATTTGTAAAGCAGGGAAAGCAGCCCAGGAATCCCAGATACGTGTGACTCTCCTACCTCCTTGTATAGACCCTACTAAATTTGCTAATTACATATAAACCCAGTGGGAAGGGGCCTCCAGGGTTCCTCTCGCATCCAAAGAGGGGTCCCCCTAGATGCCCTCCGGGGTGCCCTTCCAAATTTGCAAAGCTGGGAAGGCCGCCCTGGAATCTGCCCTATCTCCTTGGATAAACCTCTATAGACCCCGCTAAATGTGCTAAATACATACAGATAAACATGCAAGGGGAAGGGGCCCTAAGGGCTACTCTTGCAACCAAAGAAGGGTCCAACTAGATGCCTTCTGGGGTGCCCTTCCAACTTGGCAAAGCAGGGAAGGCAGCCCAGGAATGCAAGATACAGGTGACCCTCTTCTCACCTTGTATATATCCTGCTATATGTGATACACCTGCAGTGAGAATGGGGTATAGCCAAAGAAGGGTCCGACTAGATGCCCTCTGGGGTACCCTTCCAACTTGGCAAAGCAGGGAAGGCAGCCCAGGAATGCCAGATACGGGTGACCCTCTTCTCACCTTGTATATATCCCGCTATATGTGATACACCTGCAGTGAGAATGAGGTATAGCCAAAGAAGGGTCCGACTAGATGCCCTCTGGGGTGCCCTTCCAACTTGGCAAAGCAGGGAAGGCAGCCCAGGAATGCCAGATACGGGTGACTCTCTTCTCACCTTGTATATATCCCGCTATATGTGATACACCTGCAGTGAGAATGGGGTATAGCCAAAGAAGGGTCTGACTAGATGCCCTCTGGGGTACCCTTCCAACTTTGCAAGGCAGAGAAGGCAGCCCAGGAATCCCTCCTATCTTCTTGGATAACCCCCATAGACCTGCTAAATACATACAGATAACGGGAAGGGGTCCTAAGGACTACTCTTAGAACCAAAGAAGGGTCCGACTAGGTACCCTCTGGGGTGCCCTTCCAACTTTGAAATGGCTAAGAAGGCGCCCAAGAACCCCAGATACGTGTGACCCTCCTCTCCCCTTGTATAGACCCCGCTAAATGTGCTAAATACACAATAATAAACATGCAAGGGGGAGATGACCAAGGGTTCCCCTTGCAACCAAAGAAGGGCCCGACTAGGTGCCCTCTGGGGTACCCTTTGGAATTTGCAAAGCGGGGTTTGAGAGCCCAGGGCTCCCAGCTGCGTCCTCCCCGCTTATCTCTCTCTCTATGTAACATATACACACACATATATATATGAATATATGGGGTGGGTGGGGGGCACTCACAGGAGGCAGAGGGCGAAGGCTCCGGCCACGCTCTCGGAGTCCCGGACGAGGAAGCTCCCGTCTCTCCCGGCGCGGGCCAGCAGCTCCTCGGCGGCCGCGCGGCTCAGGTCCCGGTGGTACCAGAGGGGAAGGGGCGCCGAGGAGGAAGAAGGGGAGGAAGAGGAAGGGGAAGGGGAAGAGGAAGAGGCGGGGAAGGGGGCCCCGGGCCCCGAGGGAGGCGAAGGGGAAGGCGGCACCGCGGCGGCGCCCCCTCCTCCCCCGCACGCCATGCTCGCTCTCCTTCCTCCTCCTCCTCCTCTTCCTGCTTCTCCTCCTTCCCTCTTCCAAAGCCCAGGAAAGAATAAAGTGGGGAAGGGTCTCCCCCTCTCTCCTCCGCTCTTCCCTTGGGGAGGAACTGCGGCCGCCCCTTCGCCCGCCGGATGGAGGCGGAGGAAGAAGAGGAGGAGGAGGAAGAAGGAGAGGGAAGAGGGAGGGGCTTCCCGAGAGGGAGGGGGAAGAGGAGGAGGAGGAGAAAAGGGGAGGAGGGGTCACACTCTCTCAGCACCCCCTCCCCTCCAAACAAACTAAAAGACCCGACAATAGAGCACAAAGTTTGGGAAATGAGGAGGAAGAGGAGGAAGAAGAGGAGGAGAAGGAAGAAGAGAGCAAAGAGGAAAAGGGGAGGGGCTTCCGGAGAGGGAGGGGGAAGAGGAGGAGGAGGAGGAAGGGGAGGGGGTCACACTCTCTCAGAGCCCCCTCCCCTCCAAGCAAAAGGAAAGAGGGGCAAGGCAAGACCCGACAATAGAGCACAAAGTTTGGGAAATGAGGAGGAAGAGGAGGAAGGAGAGGAAGAGGAAGAAGAGAGCAAAGAGGAAAGGGGGAGGGGCTTCCCGAGAGGGAGGAGGAAGAGGAGGAGGAGGAGGAGGAAAGGGGAGGGGGTCACACTCTCTCAGCACCCCCTCCCCTCCAAACAAACTAAAAGACCCGACAATAGAGCACAAAGTTTGGGAAATGAGGAGGAAGAGGAGGAAGGAGAGGAAGAGGAAAGGGGAGGGGCTTCCCGAGAGGGAGGGGGAAGAGGAGGAGGAGGAGAAAAGGGGAGGGGGTCACACTCTCTAATCGCCCCCTCCAAACAAAAGGAAAGAGAGGCAAGGGAAGACCCCGACAATAAGGCACAAAGTTTGGGAAATAAGGAGGAAGAGGAGGAATGAGGAGGAAGGAGAGGAAGAGGAAAGAGGGAGGGGCTTCCCGAGAGGGAGGGGGAAGAGGAGGAGGAGGAAGGGCAAGGGGAGGGGGTCACTCTCTCTAAGCGCCCCCTCCCCTCCAAACAAACTAAAAGACCCGACAATAGAGCACAAAGTTTGGGAAATGAGGAGGAAGAGGAGGAAGAAGAGGAGGAGGAAGAAGAGAGCAAAGAGGAAAGGGGGAGGGGCTTCCCGAGAGGGAGGAGGAAGAGGAGGAGGAGGAGGAGAAAAGGGGAGGGGGTCACACTCTCTCAGCGCCCCCTACAAGCAAAAGGAAAGAGAGGCAAGGCAAGACCCGACAATAGGGCACAAAGTTTGGGAAATGAGGAGGAAGAGGAGGAGGAAGAAGAGAGCAAAGAGGAAAGGGGGAGGGGCTTTCCGAGAGGGAGGGGGAAGAGGAGGAGGAGGAGGAGAAAAGGGGGAGGGGGTCACTCTCAGCGCCCCCTCCCCTCTAAACAAACTAAAAGAGAGGTAAGACCCGACAATAGAGCACAAAGTTTGGGAAATAAGGAGGAAGCGGAGGAAGTAGAGATAGAAGAAAGGGGGGGGCTTCCCGAGAGGGAGGGGGTGGAAAGAGAGGAAGGGGAAGGGGGTCACTCTCTCTCAGCGCCCCCTCCCCTCCAAACAAACTAAAAGAGAGGCAAGCCAAGACTCGACAATAGAGCACAAAGTTTGGGAAATAAGGAGGAAGAGGAGGAAGAAGAGGAGGAGGAAGGAGAGAAAGAGGAAAGGGGAGGGGGGCTTCCCGAGAGGGAGGGGTAGGTAGGGAAGGGGGTCACTATCTCTCAGCGCCCCCTCCAAGCAAAAGGAAAGAGGGGCAAGGCAAGACCCGACAACAGAGCACAACGTTTGGGAAATAAGGAAGAAGAGGAGGAAATAGGGAAAGAGGAAAGGGGGGGGGGCTTCCCGAGAAGGAGGGGGAGGAAGGGGAGGGGGTCACTCTCTCTCAGCGCCCCCTCCCCTCTAAACAAACTAAAAGACCCAACAATAGAGCACAAAGTTTGGGAAACAAGGAAGAAGAGGAGGAAATAGGGAAAGAGGAAGGGGGGGGGCTTCCCGAGAGGGAGGGGTAGGTTGGGGAGGGGGTCACTCTATTTCAGCGCCCCCTCCCCTCTAAACAAACTAAAAGACCCGACAATAGAGCACAAAGTTTGGGAAATAAGGAAGAAGAGGAGGAAGGAGAGGAGGAAGGAAAGGGGGGGGGGGCTTTCCAAGAGGGAGGGGTAGGTAGGGAAGGGGGTCACTCTCTCTCAGCGCCCCCTCCCCTCCAAACCAACTAAAAGAAAGGCAAGACCCGACAATAGAGCACAAAGTTTGGGAAACAAGGAAGAGGAGGAGGGGCTTTCTTGGGGAGGGGCTACCATTGGGGGGGGGGGGATTCCCCTACCTATTATTATTATAATTATTGCTATGCTGCTTTGTATACTATTTGATTATTCTACTAGCCGTCCCCTGCCACGCATTGCTGTGGCCCAGTCTGTGTTTTGTGTGTGTATATATTTGTGTATATATGTGTGTTTGTGTATGTATATATATATATGTGTGTGGGGGTGGTGGTGTATATATGTGTGTATATATGTGTGTGTGTGCATATTTGTGTATTTGTGTGTTTATATGTCTACATGAATATTGTGTATATGTGTGTGCTTATCTATATGCATATTTGTGTGTATATGTGCGTATGTATGTGTATATGTATATGTGTGTGCATGCGTCTCTGTATATATGTATGTGTTCATGTGTATATGTATATGCATGTGTGTGTATATTTGTGTATATATGTGTGTTTGTGTGTATATATATGTGTGGGGGGATGTATATATTTGTGTGTATACATATGTGTGTGCATATTTGTGTATTTATGTGTTTATATGTGTACATGAATATTGTGTATATGTGTGTGCTTATCTATATGCATATTCGTATGTATATGTGTGTATGTGTGTGCATGTGTCTCTGTATATATGTATGTGTGCATGTGTATATGTATGTGTGTGTATATTTGTGTGTGTTTGTGCATATATATACGCGTGTATGTATGAATGTGTGCATGTCTATATGTATATGAATGTATGTTTATATGTATAAATTGTGTATTTGGGGGGTTTTTTAAGTCTGTTCCACTGGGATTGTGTGTGTGTGTGTGTGTGTATTTAGGGGTGATGGACACTCGTTGGACTGTTAGGTGTGTTGTGTCCAAATTTGGTGTCAATTCATCCAGTGGTTTTTGAGTTATGTTAATCCCACAAACGAACATTACCTTTTTATTTATATAGATAAGTAAAAAGCACTTTAAAGGAATGGGAAAATCCAATTAGGAAAGAAGATAAGCAGGAACATTGTAATGTATTTTCTTTTTCTTTTTTTGGCTTTTTAAGCCTTTTCTGCTGTGTTTTTCAGTGTTTTTATGAGTGGTGGTCACTCATTGGCTTGAGAGGTGTCTTGTGTCCAACTTTGGTGTCAATTCGTCCAGTGGTTTTTGA
Source organism: Anolis sagrei (assembly GCF_037176765.1). Lineage (NCBI taxonomy): Eukaryota > Metazoa > Chordata > Lepidosauria > Squamata > Anolidae > Anolis > Anolis sagrei. The sequence goes on from NC_090023.1 coordinate 4,696,246, forward strand.
GTTACGTTAATCCCACAAACGAACATTACATTTCTATTTATATAGATATTGATTACGCAAGGAGAGGAGGAAGTTGGGGAAACTTTGGGAATGATAAAATTTCATTATTACAACCGCTCAACCGCTGAGTGTTGAGCTTGTGGACCGAAAGGTCACATGTTCGAATCCGGGGAGCAGCGTGAGCTTCCGCTGTCAGCCCTAGCTTCTGCCAACCTAGCAGTCCGAAAACATGCAAATGCGAGTAGATCAATAGGTAACGCTCCAGCGGGAAGGTAACGGTGTTTCATGCAGTCATGCTGGACACATCACCTAGGAGGTGTCTATGGACAACGCCGGCTCTTCGGCTTAGAAATGGAGATGAGCACCAACTTAATGTCAGGGGAAAATCTTTACGTTAATTATTAAAACCTATTACATTAATTAAAAGCATTAAAATAATTCTTTAAAACGCGGCTCATTCTTTCAAAATAAACTTTTCCCTTTCCAAAGCAGCCCTTTGGCTCAGTGGAGTTCCCCCCCTTTGCGCATGCGCAGGGGGAGGTTGGAGGAAGGGAAGGCAGAAGGAGCGGGTCTTTCCCCGAAAAGAAGCCGAGGGAGGCGAGGCCCAGCCCGGCCAAGCGCTCCTCGCAGGACCCGCTCTCGGATGGAGCTGCAGCGGCCCCTAGCGGTAAGTCAGGGAATCGCCGCCAATAATGCATTGCATTTGCAAGATCCAACTCTTGTTGGGATCTATCTGCACAGTGGAATGAATGCAGTTTAGCAATAATCAATAAAATGTCTTCATAGACCTGTCAGCAGCCTATGATACTATGAACCACCGCCTCCTCCTGAGAAAAATGTATAATATCACAAAGGACGACCACCTCACCTCACCACCTCATAGGAAACCTGCTACAAAACAGGAGCTTTTTTGTTGAGTTTCAGGGACAGAGAAGCCGGTGGCGGAAACAGAAGAACGGCCTGCCTCGGGGAGCGTGCTTGCTCCATCCATGTTCAACATCTACACAAATGACCAGCCACTGCCAGAAGGGACGGAGAGTTTCATCTATGCAGATGATCGTGCCATCACCACTCAAGGAAATCAGCTACAGAACAGGAGCTTTTTTGTTGCGTTCCAGAGCCAGAGAAGCAGAAGAACGGCCTGCCTCAGGGGAGCGTGCTTGCTCCATCCATGTTCAACATCTACACAAATGACCAGCCACTGCCAGAAGGGACAGAGAGTTTCATCTATGCTGATGATCGTGCCATCACCGCTCAAGCAGGGAGCTTTGAGATGGTAGAACAGAAGCTCTCCGAAGCTCTAGGTGCTCTTACTGCCTATTACAGGGAAAACCAGCTGGTCCCTAATCCATCTAAAACACAGACATGCGCCTTTCACCTTAAGAACAGACAAGCATCCCGAGCTCTGAGGGTTATTACCTGGGAAGGAATCCCACGGGAGCATTGCAGCGCACCCAAATACCTGGAAGTCACTTTGGACCGTGCTCTGACCTACAAGAAGCACTGCCTGAACATCAAGCAAAAAGTGGGAGCTAGAAACAATACCATACGAAAGCTGACTGGCACAACCTGGGGATCACAACCAGACACAGTGAAGACATCTGCCCTTGCGCTGTGCTACTCTGCTGTTGAGTATGCATGCCCAATGTGGAACACATCTCACCACGCTAAAACACTGGATGTGGCTCTTAATGAGACATGCCACATTATCACAGGGTGTCTGCGCCCCACACCACTGGAGAAATTACACTTCTTAGCCAGTATTGCACCACCTGACATCCGCCGGGAAGTGGCAGCCAATAGTGAAAGGACCAAGGCAGAGACATCTCCAGCTCATCCCCTGTTTGGGTATCAGCCAGCACATCAACGACTTAAATCTAGAAATACTTTTCTAAGATCTACAGAGACACTTGCTGGAACACCTCAGCAAGCGAGAGTCCAAAAGTGGCAGACTCAAACCCAGAACCTCAATCAATGGCTGATACCAAATGAGAGACTCCCCCCTGGGCACACAGAAGACTGGGCGACTTGGAAGGCGGTGAACAGACTGCGCTCTGGCACCACGAGATGCAGAGCCAACCTCAAGAAATGGGGCCACCAAGTGGAGTCCACGACATGCGAGTGTGGAGAAGAGCAAACCACTGACCACCTGCTACAATGCAACCTGAGCCCTGTCACATGCACAATGGAGGACCTCCTTGAGGCAACACCAGAGGCACTCCAAGTGGCCAGATACTGGTCAAAGGACATTTAACCAACTACCAAACTCACAAATTTTGTATTTTCTCTGTTTGTTTGCTTTGTTCTGTTAGAAAAGTAATGTAATGGACTGGTTGCTCTGACATGACAAATAAATAAATAAATAAAATAAGCAATAATCAGAAGGATTATTATTGTTTTGCAAGGCTAGCTTTCTCTGCCAAAGGTCACACCTAGAGTTAATGTTATTTTGACATCCTGGGGACGTCTTTAGTTTTGCAAAGGCCTTCACCTATTTTCTGGGTGCATCTGCACTGCAGAGTTAATGCAGTTTAATACCACTCCCACTGAAAATCCTCAGATTTGGAAGCCGAACAGCAAAGAAAACCAGGACAAAAAGAAAAGAATGCAAGATTTCATTTAATATTTTTCATCTGTTTGTGCAACACAGCAGTGGTCGTCTAAAAGCAGCTATTATCTGTGAATTCCTCAGTGTTCCTGGACTACAATTCCCATCACTTTCAACATACGGGAGTTGTAGTATGACATCGTTTGGACAGAAAAGCAACAGGTAAAATGGAAAACTTTCTGCACTGTGATTCCCATCATACTCAGCATAGCCAGGGTTGATGGGAATTGTAGTCCAGCATCATTTGGATAGAAATGCACACAATGAAGAGGCCCAAAAGCATATTTTCCTCTGTGAACTCCTCAATGTTTATGGACTACAACTCCCATCACTCAGTATAGCCAGGGCTGATGGGAGTTGTAGTCCAGCATCATTTGGGTAGAAATACATACAGTGAAGAGGTACAAAAGCATATTTTCCTCTGCAATTTTTTTATGTTTTTGGACTACAATTCCCATCACTCTCAGCATAGCCAGGGCTGAGGGGTGCTGTAGCTCAGTATCATTTGGGTAGAAATACACACCATGCATGTAACTTCTCATTGGGAACTCCTCAGTGTTCCTGGACTACAACTCCCATCACTCTCAGGAAAGCCAGGTCTGATGGAAGTTGTAGTGCAGCATCATTTGGATAGAAATACGCACAGAGAAGACACCCGAGAGCATCTTTTCCTCTGCAAATTACCCAATTTCTCTGGACTACAACTCCCATCAATCTCAGCATAGCCATGACCGATGGGAGTTGTAATCTAGCATCATTTGGATAGAAATACACACAGTGAAGAGGTCCAAAAGCATCTTTTCATTGGGAACTCCTCAATGTTTCTGGACTACAACTCCCATCACTCTCAGCATAGCCAGGACTGATGGGTGTTCTAGTCTAGCATAATTTGGATAGAAATACACAGTGAAGAAGTCCGAAAGCATCTTTTCTTTTTGAATGCCTCAATGTTTCTGGACTACAACTCCCATCATTCTCAGCATAGCCATGACCGATGGGAGTTGAAGTCTAGCATCATTTGGATAGAAATACGCACAGTGAAGAGGTCCGAAAGCATCTTTTCTTTGTGAACTCAATGTTCCTGGACTACAAGTCCCATCATTCTCAGCACAGCCATGACCGATGGGAATTGTAGTCTAGCATCATTTGGATAGAAATACGCACAGTGAAGAGGTCCGAAAGCATCTTTTCTTTGTGAACTCAATGTTCCTGGACTACAAGTCCCATCATTCTCAGCATAGCCATGATTGATGGGAGTTGTAGTTTAGCATCATTTGGATAGAAATACGCACAGTGACGAGGTCCGAAAGCATCTTTTCTTTGTGAACTCCTCAATGTTTCTGGACTACAACTCCCATCACTCTCAGCATAGCCAGGACTGATGGGTGTTGCAGTCCAAATTCATTCAGAAAGCAGTCCAGAAACAATTTTTCTCTGTAAACTCCTCAATGTTCCAGAAGCGCAACACCAATCACTTTCAGCATCGCCAGGATTGATGGGAGTTGTAGTCCGACATAGTTTCGGGAAAGAAATATACAACATAGATATCCAAAAAAATTGTGAACTCTTCAATCTTCATGGACTGCAACTCACATCATCCCCACCCCCACCCCCCACCCCGAGCACAGCCAGGGCTGATAGGAGTTGTAATCCGGCATCATTTGGAGGAAGAGGAAGCCAATGAAAAGAGTGTTTGGCTTGCAAAACATGCATCAAGAGCATCTTCTTTTCCTTTGTTTCCTTCATAAGAGGGTTAGGGAAGGTCTGCTCAGGGTCACTGGAGGGCAAAGAGGAGGGCAGCGAAGGTCACGGACAAAGACCTCCAGGCTGGAGGGACGCCCCAGGCTTGCCCTCCATTGGCGTAATACTCGGCCACGGCCACGTTGGGGTTGCCCTTGGAGGCGTCGAACCACATCTGGATGCAGCGCCCGCTGCCCCGTGCCCAGGTGGTGTACTTGTAGGAGTTTGTCCAGATCTTCTCACACATGTCCTTCGCCTGCGGGAAGACCGCACTCCAGGTCTGGCACTTGGTGCCCACCGGACACTGGTTGACCTCTGGAAGAAAAAGAAAGAAATGGGAGAACGAAGGGAAGAGGGAAGGACAGATGGATGGAGGGAGGGAGGGAGGAAGAAGAGTGGGAGAGAGGGAAGAAGGAAGGAAGGACAAATGGATGAGGGAAGGAAGATGGGAGGGAGGGAGGGAAGAAGGAAGGAAGGAAGGAAGGAAGGAAGGAAGGAAGGAAGGACGGATGAAGGAAGGCAGGACAGATGGATGAAGGAAGGAAGGAAGATGGGAGGGAAGAAGGAAGGAAGGAAGGAAGGAAAGATGGATGAGAGAAGGAAGGAAATGGGAGGGAGGGAGGGAGGAAGAAAATGGGATAAAGGGAAGGGAGGAAGGAAGGACAGACGGATGAAGGAAGGAAGGAAGGCAGGAGGGAGGGAAGAAGGAAGGAAGGAAAGAAGGAAGGACAGATGGATGAGGGAAGGAAGGAAGATGGGAGGGAGGGAGGGAGGGAAGAAGGAAGGAAGGAAGGAAGGAAGGACAGATGGATGAAGGAAGGAAGGAAAGATGGATGAGAGAAGGAAGGAAATGGGAGGGAGGGAGGAAGGACAGACGGATGAAGGAAGGAAGGAAGACAGGAGGGAGGGAAGAAGGAAGGAAGGAAGGAAGGAAGGAAGGAAGGAAGGAAGGAAGGACAGATGGATGAGGGAAGGAAGGAAGATGGGAGGGAGGGAGGGAGGACAGATGAAGGAAGGAAGAAGGGAGGGAAGTAGGAAGGAAGGAAGGAAGGGAAGGAACGAAGGAAGGAAGAAAAAGTTAGGAAGAAGGGAAGAAAGAAAGGAAGGAGTAGAGGGAGGAACAAGAAATAAACAAAGGAGGGGAGGAAGAGGGAAGCAAGAAGGGAAGGAAGGAAGAGAAAGAAACAAGGAGAGGAAGGAAGGAAGGGAAGGGAAGGAAGAGGGAAGGAAGAGGGAAGGGAAGGGAAGGAAGAGGGAAGGGAAGGGAAGGGAAGAGAGGAAACGTTAGGGAGAATAGAAGCCAGGTTTAAACAGAGGTTGCATGGCCATCTGTTGGTCAGGACTTGATTGTGTCGTACAATCTAAGGTTTAAAATAATGCAGGAAAGTAATAATAATAATTCAGGAAAAGCACAAATCAAAGCCCCCCAACAGAAAGCCATCCAGCCAAGTGTCTAGGACTGTGTGATGTATCGAATGATACGTGCAGACCCCAGTAAGGTGGTCTTCTGCAGCTGGCAGGTGGTAATTTTGTCAGCACCGATTGTGTTTAAGTGCAGGCCAAGGTCTTTAGGCACTGCACCCAGTGTGCCGATCACCACTGGGACCACCTTGACTGGCTTGTGCCAGAGTCTTTGCAGTTCGATCTTATTTAATAATATTATTTAATAATATTATTAAATAATATCTCATTTAATGTTATTATAATATTGTATTTAATAATTAATGTAATTAATTTAGTTATTAATTTGATATTTATTTTATTTAACTTTATTATATTATTATTATTATTAGTGCGGAGTAGAGGGGGCGAAGGGCTATGGCTGCCAACGTACTTGTGGACCAGTCCCATCCTTTGTGCCAGTTGTCCTTGCAGGTGTAGTCATCCTTGCAGTCCTCCCACCATTGTTCACAATCCTCTTTGCACAACGGAACATTCAAGATCCGCTCCAGGCGCCAGGACTGGTCCGCCTGCAGATAAGAAGCAGTAGTAGTCTATTATATACAGTGTGTGTGTGTGTGTGTGTGTGTGTGTGTGTGAATTTATATATGTACATATAAGTGCATACAGGTATAAATATGGATGTGTGTATATATGTATGTGTGCATAAATATATGCATAAATATATGCATATATTTATGCAAACATGCATATGTATGCAAATATATGCATGTTTGCATAAATGCATGTGTGTGCATATATGTATCTCTGTGTATCTGTGTGTTAAAATGTAATGCATAGATACAGGATGGCTTGGAAATAGACCATGCATTTCTGTATGGATGTGTTCATATGCATGTCTATGTGTACATATATGTATCTGTGAGTATATATGTGTGCTCACATGCACTTATGTATATGTGTATATATACATATGTACATGCAATGTCTGTATGCATATATGTGTTTGCATAAATACATTTCGTGCATATATGTATCTGTGTGTATATATGTGTTCATATGCATTTAGGTATATGTGTATATATATATATATACACACATATGTATATGCAGTGTCTAGTCTGCATGTGTGTTTGCATAAATGCATGTTTGTGCATATATGTATCTGTGTGTATATATGTGTGTTCATGTGCATTTAGGTATATGTCGCCTTCAGGCTGAAATGGGCGGGATAGAAATAATGTAAATAAATAAATAAATAATATACATATGTATATGCAATGTCTAGTCTGCATGTGTGTTTGCATAAATGCATTGTGTAGATATATGTCTGTGTGTATACATGTGTGCTCACATGCATTTATGTATGGATGCGTATATATGCATATCTATGTGTACATATATGTATCGGTGTGTATATATGTGTGCTCGCATGCATTTATGTATATCTGTGTGTGTGGGTGTGTATATATATATATATATGTATAAGCAATGTCTAGTCTGCATGTGTGTTTGCATAAATGCATGTGTGTGCATATATGTATCTGTGTGTATATATGTGGGTTCATATGCATCTAGGTATATGTGTATATATGCATATGTATATGCAATGTCTAGTCTGCATGTGTGTTTGCATAAATGCATGTGTGTGCATATATGTATCTCTGTGTATCTGTGTGTTAAAATGTAATGCATAGATACAGGATGGCTTGGAAACAGACCATGCATTTCTGTATGGATGTGTTCATATGCATGTCTATGTGTACATATATGTATCTGTGAGTATATATGTGTGCTCACATGCACTTATGTATATGTGTATATATACATATGTACATGCAATGTCTGTATGCATATATGTGTTTGCATAAATACATTTCGTGCATATATGTATCTGTGTGTATATATGTGTTCATATGCATTTAGGTATATGTATATATATATATATACACATATGTATATGCAATGTCTAGTCTGCATGTGTGTTTGCATAAATGCATGTTTGTGCATATATGTATCTGTGTGTATATATGTGTGTTCATGTGCATTTAGGTATATGTCGCCTTCAGGCTGAAATGGGCGGGATAGAAATAATGTAAATAAATAAATAAATAATATACATATGTATATGCAATGTCTAGTCTGCATGTGTGTTTGCATAAATGCATTGTGTAGATATATGTCTGTGTGTATACATGTGTGCTCACATGCATTTATGTATGGATGCGTATATATGCATATCTATGTGTACATATATGTATCGGTGTGTATATATGTGTGCTCGCATGCATTTATGTATATCTGTGTGTGTGGGTGTGTATATATATATATATATGTATAAGCAATGTCTAGTCTGCATGTGTGTTTGCATAAATGCATGTGTGTGCATATATGTATCTGTGTGTATATATGTGGGTTCATATGCATCTAGGTATATGTGTATATATGCATATGTATATGCAATGTCTAGTCTGCATGTGTGTTTGCATAAATGCATGTGTGTGCATATATGTATCTCTATGTATACACATGTGCTCAAATACATTTATGTATGGATGTGTACATATGCATATCTACGTGTACATATATGTATCGGTGTGTATATATGTGTGCTTGCATGCATTTATGTATATCTCTGTGTGTGTGTATATATATATATGTATAAGCAATGTCTAGTCTGCATGTGTGTTTGCATAAATGAATGTGTGTGCATATATGTATCTGTGCGTATATATGTGTGCTCACATACATTTATGCATATGTGTATATATACACATGTATATGTAATGTCTATATCTGCATCTGTTTGCATAAATGCATGTGTGTGCATATATGTATCTGTGTGTATATATGTGTGCTCGCATGAATGTATATCTGTATATATATATATATACATATGTACATGCAATGTCTATGTCTGCATATATGTGTTTGCATAAATGCATTTTGTGATATATGTATCTGTGTTTATAGTTGTGCTCACATACATTTATGTATATGTGTATATATACATATCTGCAGATATGTGTTTCCATAAATGCATGTGTGTGCATATATGTATCTTTGTGTATACATGTGTGCTCACATGCATGTGTATATATATATATATATATATATATATATATACACACACACACACATATGTATATGCAATGTCTCTGTCTGCAGATATGTGTGTGCATATATGTATCCATGTGCATATGTGTGTACACATGCATTTATGTATGCATGTGTGTATGCAAATATGCATGTGTGCATTGTGTCCACATACATTTATTTTATGTGTGCGTGTGTGTGTGTGGGTTCTACCCAAGAGAAGAGTCTCACCTGGACGACCCACGGCCCCAGGTTGGGGGAGCATTCGTAGAGGCATGTGTCCTGGATGAAGTGGGCCTTGCACTTGGCGGACATGGTGCCGCAGTGGTCCCAGTTGAAGTTGTAGAGGTAGGAGACGTCCTGGTGGGCCGCCTGGCTGGTGTTGAATGTACAGCAAGCACGCTCCTTCCACGGGGAACACTGCCACGGGCAGAGAGAGAGAGAGAGATGCAAACATCATCATCATGCACCTTTGCAATTAAAATGGAATGCATAGATACAGGAAGGCTTGGAAACAGACCGTGCAAAAGGGATCTCAGAGTTTTAGTAGCCAAACATGAGCCAACAGTGTGATGCAGCAGCTCAAAAGACCAATGTGATTGTAGACTGCAACTGTAACTCCCAGGAGTCCACCCCATTGAGCCTTGGCAATTAATGTGGTATCAAACTGCATTAACTCTGCAGTGTAGATGCATCACCTTTTTTGGACCATCACTTTTCTTTAGTAGGACCGTTTTGTCACCCTCATTATTTTGTTTTAATACGTATTCATATTTATGGCCCTTTCAACCTTCTCCCGATCAAAGTTCTCTTGGAATCATAACTTTATGCAAAGGCATATGGAGCATACGCTAATGACGGTGCCATAAAAGACTGGGAGAGATAACAAACAAGATAAACCCAGGGGAGAGAACAAATAAGGACATTGATTAGAAACTGAAATTCAAATCAGCATTAAGGTACCGAAGTATCAAAGCAGTAAATGCATTTTAGACAAGGCAAAGAACAAAGACTGGGGCTGAAAGTTTAGCACAGCTGGCAACGGAAAGGTTGCTAGTTCGAAGCCCTGGGTCGGTGTAAGCTGCCGACTGTTAGCCCAGCTTACTGTTGACCTAAGCAGTTCAAAAACAGCTTGAGCTCGGATATTAGGTACCACTAAAAGCGGGGGAGGCGTTTTGCGATACCATAAATCTATTACATCTGGCCCGGCCACAAGATTTTAAATTTTGTGTGTTATTGTTAATATGTGAGTTATATTAATTGTACTGTTTTATTTGCTTGCTGCTTTGTTGTTTACTGATGTGTTTTTGGGCTTGGCCTCATGTAAGCCGCCCCGAGTCCCCTTGGGGAGATGGTGGCGGGGTATAAATAAAGTTATTATTATTATTATTATAAATAAAGATTTGTTTATTTTTTATTTTATTTACATTATTTATATTCATAGAATCATAGAATCAAAGAGTTGGAAGAGACCTGGTGGGCCATCCAGTCCAACCCCATTCTGCCAAGAAGCAGGAATATTGCATTCAAATCACCCCTGACAGATGGCCATCCAGCCTCTGCTTAAAAGCTTCCAAAGAAGGAGCCTCCACCACACTCCGGGGCAGAGAGTTCCACTGCTGAACGGCTCTCACAGTCAGGAAGTTCTTCCTCATGTTCAGATGGAATCTCCTCTCTTGTAGTTTGAAGCCATTGTTCCATTGCGTCCTAGTCTCCAAGGAAGATGGGACTCAGGGCAGATCACAATGCACATATACATGGCAAACATTCAATGCCATAGACACACAACATATATAGACAGACACACAGAGGCTATTTAACTTTCCGGCTTCATGAGGGTATGCTTTTTAATTCTGGCCACTGGGGAGCTGTTGCTTCACCGTCCACTTGTGACACCGATGGAGTACTTCCTCATTCTTTTGCACGCTGCTGGAGAGTTTTATGGCATCGTAAGTTAATTAAATTAGCCTGCCCGCATAAGCGGTACTTAAATTTTCTATTTGATAGATGAATCCGTCTTTCGGGCTGCAAAGGTCGACAGCAAGCTAGACAAATGGTCGGGAGCTTACTCTGACTACTTCCTCATTACTTTGCACACTGCTGGAGAGTTTTATGGCATCATAAGTTAATTAAATTAGCCTTCCTGCATAAGTGGTACCTACATGTTCTGCTTGATAGATGCATCCGTCTTTCAGGCTGCAAAGGTCGACAGCAAGCTAGACAAATGGTTGGGAGCTTACTCCAACCCGAGCTAGGTTCGAAGTCATGACCTTTTTAGTCAGTAGTGATTTTAATGCAGCTGAATCCCAACTAGCTGCGCTGTTGTTGTTGTTGCTGTTGTTGTTGTTGTTGTTGTTGTTGTTGTTATAGACTGCACTGTGCAATTTGATACAAGCTGATACTATAACAACACTACTCAAAATTTGCATATGCATAATGAGATATCCTAGAGGATGAGTCCAGGTTTCAACACATTCGTTTTATTTCACATCAAACTTATTATAAACACAGCCTGAAGGTCATTTCATTCACAACACGAAATCAATGCATGATGTACACACACCTTAGACGCATAGCCTGAAGGTCATTTTAGTTTATCTGTACTATTTACATGCACATCTACGTATAATGAGAGATCTTGGAGACGGGATCCAAGTCTAAACACGATATGCATTTACGTTTCCTAAAGGCAATATTTGTAATGATCTTGTGCATGAAGCAAAGTGTGTGGAAAGAAACGATCAGCAAGCAAAGAGGTCACACCCTCTCAGCCTCCCATTTTGGAATATTTGGGCATTCTAAGAATGGATAAAGCAGCTATGCTGTCAGTCACATATCTGAAGGAGGGATAGAAGGATGGATAGATGGAAGGAGAGAGGATGGATTGATAAAAATAGGGAGAGACTATGGATAGATACATAGATAGATACATAGATAGATAGATACATAGATAGATAGATACATAGATAGATACATAGATAGATAGATAGATAGATAGATAGATAGATAGATACATAGATAGATAGATACATAGATAGATAGATAGATAGATAGATAGATAGATAGATAGATACATACATAGATAGATACATACATAGATAGATACATACATAGATAGATAGATACATAGATAGATAGATAGATAGATAGATAGATAGATAGATACATAGATAGATAGATAGATAGATAGATAGATAGATAGATAGACAAATAAAAAGGGGGGATAAATTGATAGAAAAAGGGACAAAAGGAGAGAGAGAGAAGAAAGAAAGGATAAAGGAAGGACAGATGGATAAAAGAAGGAAGGATGGGTGAGTGAATAAGTGAAAGGATGGAGAGAGGGAAGAGAAAGATGATATAGATATAGGAAGATTTGATGGAGGATGGATGTAGGAAGGGAGGATGGAGAGATGGATAGATAGAAGGAAAGAAGGATGGATAGATAGATAGATAGATAGATAGATAAGAAGAGGGGTGGATTGATAAAGGAAGGATGAATGGACAGAGGTGGGAAGGGGGAAGGAAGGAAAGAAGGATGGATGAATAGATAGATAGATAGATAGATAGATAGATAAGAAGGGGATGGATGGATGGAAGGAAGAACAGATATATAAAGGAAGGAATAGAGGATGAGTGGGTAAGTGAAGAGAGGGAGGATGGAGAGATGGATGGATGGATGAGAAGGGGGTGAATTGATAGAGGATGGATGGATGGATGGAAGAAAAGAAGAACAGATAAAAGGAAGAACAGATATATAAAGGAAGGAATAGAGGATGAGTAAGTGAAGAGAGGGAGGATGCAGAGGTGGATAGATAGATAGTTAGTTAGTTAGTTAGAGAGATAGAGAGATAAATAGAGAGAGAGAAAAAAGAAGAAGAAGAAGGGGATAGATTGATAGAGGATGGATGGAAGGAAGGAAGGAAGGAAGAACAGATATGTAAAGGAAGGAATAGAGGATGAGTGGGTAAGTGAAGAGAGGGAGGATGGAGAGATGGATAGATAAGAAGATAGATATAGATAGATAGATAGATAGATAGATAGATAGATAGATAGATAGATAGATAGGAAGGGGATGGATTTATAGAGGATGGATGGAAGAAAGGAAGAACAGATAAAAGGAAGGAAGAAGAGATATATAAAGGAATGAATAGAGGATGAGTGAGTAAGTGAAGAGAAGGAGGATGGAGCTAAAATAGCTAATTAGTTAGAGAGTTAAATCATTAGTTAGATCGTTAGATAGTTAGATAGTTAGAGAGAGTTAGAGAGTGAGTTAGAGAGTGAGTTGAATAGAGAGCTAAAGAGAGAGCTAAAGAGAGAGAGAGAGATAAATAGAGAGGCAACAAGAGGGGGGATTGATAAAGGATGGATGGATGGAAGAACAGATATATAAAGGAAGGAATAGAGGATGAGTGGGTAAGTGAAGAGAGGGAGGATGGAGAGATGGATGGATAGATAGATAGATAGACAGACAGACAGACGAGATGGGGATGGATTGATAGAGGATGGATGGATGGATGGATGGAAGGAAGGAAGGAAGGAAGAACAGATAAAAGGAAGAAGAGATATATAAAGGAAGGAATAGAGGATGAGTGAGTAAGTGAAGAGAGGGAGGATGGAGAGAAAATAGTTAGATAGTTAGATAGAAAGATAGATAGATAGATAGATAGATAGAGAGTTAAATCATTAGTTAGATCGTTAATTAGTTAGTGAGATAGAGAGAGAGTTAGAGGGTGAGTTAGAGAGTGAGTTAGAGAGTAAGAGAGTGAGTTAGAGAATGAGATAGAGAGTTAGAGAGTGAGAGTGTGAGTTAGAGAGTTAGAGTGAGTTAGAGAGTGAGAGAGTTAGAGAGTGAGTTAGAGAGTGAGTTAGAGAGTTAGAGAGTGAGAGAGAGTGAGAGAATGAGTGAGAGAGTGAGTGAGAGTGAGAGTGTGAGTTAGAGAGTGAGTTAGAGAGTGAGTTAGACAGTTAAATAGAGAGATAGGCAACAAGAGGGGTGGATTGATAGAAGAAGGATGAATGGACAGAGGAGGGAAGGAAGGAAAGATAGGTAGACAGGAAGGGTGGATGAAGGAAGGGAGGGAGGGAGGATGAAGAGAAAGAGGAGGGGAGATGGTATAGATATATATCATGGATAGATAGATGGAGGATGGATAAAGGAAGGGAGGAAAGATGGATGGATGGATGGATGGATAGATAGATAGATAGATAGATAGATAGATAGATAGATAGATAAGAGGGAGGATCATATAGACAGAGGATGAAGATGGGGAGAAAAGATGGAGAGGGAAGGAAGGAAGATGAACAAATAATGTATAGAAATTTCCTTCCTTCTCATAGACTCCTAGCCGTGGCAGGGCCTTCCAGAAGCCATCTAGTCTGACCTCCTTCTGCCAGGCAGGAAGCCACCACCCAACCCCTCCCATGCTATTACACCATTGAATATAATGGGACTGAGCGCATTATATTGAGCTGCCCAAAAACCCATGGAATTCCTCCAAAGGCATTTCCCATATTAATTTTGGAAACCCTGAAAGGTCGAGGTGTGCCATACCTGTTGATGGAGCTGGTCCTCTGGGCCGGGCTCCGTCTTCTGGTGCTTGCCATTCATGCACATGTTCAGCACCGACTCCTTTGCAGCCAAAGCAGCCAAAATGGGGAGCAAAAAGCAGGAAAGGATCAGGCGAGGGGCTGCCATCTCCCTGGGGGAGAAGAGGGAGAAATTTGGGGGCAAAACAAGGCAAAAACAGGGAGCAGCAAGGCTAGAAACCTGATTTTCTTGTCCCTTTGCAGGGACTGAGGCTTATACTTCCTTGGAGGCTTTGAAACAGAGGCTGGGTGGCTATCTGTTGGGAATGCTTGGATTATGCTCTTCCTGCATGGCAGAAAGAAAGGGGTTGGACTAGATACCCTTTGGGGTCCCTCCCAACTCTATTATACTACAATTCTAAGCATCATCTTTGAGTATAACTGCAACTTCCAAAGGAGATTGCAGCAGACTTTGCTTGCAAACTGAGTCATTGCAGTTTTAACCAAAGCAAAACACCACAGTCCACTTTTTAGTCATCATGTCTAACAATGAGTAATCCTGTTAAGTTTTTGTCATTGGATCTTTAATTGCAGAATAATATATAGTAGGCTCCCCGTTATCCAGAACTCGAGCAACCAGAAACCTCAAACAACTGATATATATATATATATACACAATATTACAGTATAGTGGTAGAGTGCAATATAGTAATATATAATACTAATATTGTGCTGTGCTAATAATATAATATATTGTATACACATATAATATTGATAACAATGCTATAATGCAATACAATATAATACTAATAATAATACAATATAATAATTATATATTTCATATTACATGTAATATTAATAATATTACAGTATACTGGCATAGTACACTATGGGAATTTATGAATCATAGAATCAAAGAGTTGGAAGAGACCTCATGGGCCATCCAGTCCAACCCCATTCTGCCAAGAAGCAGGAATATTGCATTCAAATCACCCCAGACAGATGGCCATCCAGCCTCTGTTTAAAAGCTTCCAAAGAAGGAGCCTCCACCACACTCCGGGGCAGAGAGTTCCACTGCTGAACAGCTCTCAAAGTCAGGAAGTTCTTCCTCATGTTCAGATGGAATCTCCTTTCTTGTAGTTTGAAGCCAAGCCATTGTTTCATGTCCTAGTCTCCAGGGAAGCAGAAAACAAGCTTGCTCCCTCCTCCCTGTGGCTTCCTCTCACATATTTTTGCATGGCTATCATATCTCCTCTCATCCTTCTCTTCTTCAGGCTAAACATGCCCAGCTCCTTAAGCCGCTCCTCATAGGGCTTGTTCTCCAGATCCTTGATTATTTGAGTCGCCCTCCTCTGGACACATTCCAGCTTGTCAATATCTCTCTTGAATTGTGGTGCCCAGAATTGGACACAATATTCCAGATGTGGTCTAACCAAAGCAGAATAGAGGGGTAGCATGACTTCCCTAGATCTAGACACTAGGCTCCTCTTGATGCAGGCCAAAATCCCATTGGCTTTTTTTGCCGCCACATCACATTCCTGGCTCATGTTTAACTTGTTGTCCACGAGGACTCCAAGATCTTTTTCACACGTACTGCTCTCGAGCCAGGCATCATCGTCCCCCATTCTGTATCTTTGCATTTCGTTTTTTTCCTGCCAAAGTGGAGTAGCTGCATTTGGTACTATTTATTTATTTATCGTGTCATCAGCAACCATTGTATTACAATTCTAACAGAGCAAAACAAACACAGAGATTAAAAAGAAAAAGAAAAGGAAAAAAAACCCACACAGATTTTGCAAATTTGGTATTTGGTTAAATGTCCTTTCACCAGTATCTGGCCCCTTGGAGTGCCTCTGGGGTTGCCGCAAGAAGGTCCTCCATTGTGCATGTGGCAGGGCTCAGGGTGCATTGCAGCAGGTGGTCAGTGGTTTGTTCTTCTCCGCACTCGCATGCCGAGGATTCCACCCTGTAGCCCCATTTCTTAAGATTGGCTCTGCATCTCGTGGTGCCAGAGCGCAATCTGTTCAGCGCCTTCCAAGTCGCCCAGTCTTCTGAGTGCCCAGGGGGGAGTCTCTCTTCTGGTATCACCCATGAATTGAGGTGCTGGGTTTGGGCCTGCCACTTTTGGACTCTCGCTTGCTGGGGTGTTCCAGCGAGTGTCTCTGTAGTTCTAAGAAAACTATGTCTTGATTTAAGTCGTTGACGTGCTGGCTGATACCCAAACAGGGGATGAGCTGGAGATGTCTCTGCCTTGGTCCTTTTACTATTGGCTACTACTTCCCGGCGGATGTCAGGTGGTGCAATACCGGCTAAGCAGTGTAATTTCTCCAGTGGTGTAGGGCGCAGACACCCCGTGATAATGCGGCATGTCTCATTAAGAGCCACATCCACTGTTTTAGTGTGATGAGATGTGTTCCACACTGGGCATGCATACTCAGCAGCAGAGTAGCATAGCGCAAGGGCAGATGTCTTCACTGTGTCTGGTTGTGATCCCCAGGTTGTGCCAGTCAGCTTTCGTATGATGTTGTTTCTAGCGCCCACTTTTTGTTTGATGTTCAGGCAGTGCTTCTTGTAGGTCAGAGCACGGTCCAAAGTGACTCCCAGGTATTTGGGTGCGCTGCAATGCTCCAGTGGGATTCCTTCCCAGGTAATCCTCAGAGCTCGGGATGCTTGTCTGTTCTTAAGGTGAAAGGCGCATGTCTGTGTTTTAGATGGATTAGGGATCAGATGGTTTTCCCTGTAATAGGCAGTAAGAGCACCTAGAGCTTCGGAGAGCTTCTGTTCTACCATCTCAAAGCTCCCTGCTTGAGCAGTAATGGCACGATCGTCAGCATAGATGAAACTCTCTGTCCCTTCTGGCAGTGGCTGGTCATTTGTGTAGATGTTGAACATGGATGGAGCAAGCACGCTCCCCTGAGGCAGGCCGTTGTTCTGTTTCCGCCATCTGCTTCTCTGGCCCTGGAACTCAACAAAAAAGCTCCTGTTTTGTAGCAGGTTTCCTATGAGGCAGGTGAGGTGGTCGTCCTTTGTGATACTATACATTTTTCTCAGGAGGAGGCGGTGGTGCACAGTATCATAGGCTGCTGACAAGTCTATGAAGACAGCTCCTGTGATCTGCTGCCTTTCAAAGCCATCTTCTATGTGCTGCATTTGGTACTAATATTGCGCTATGCTAATAATATAATATATTGTATTTACATATAACTTGTAAGCCACTCTGAGTCTCCTTCGGGGTGAGAAGGGCGGCATATAAATGTCGCAAATAAATAAATAGAATTAATATAATTATTGTTGTTGTTGTTGCTGTGATTTCCCCATATGACAAGAGTCTAGCCCCTATCATGCAACGATATAATAAACATAGAGGAATGATTATTATCATTATTTATCTATTATTATTATATTGTTGCATGATTATTATTGTTATTATTATTGCTATTATTTTGCAGTATGATACAGGACTCTAGCCACTATCATGCAACAATATAATAAGAATATAATAATTATTTTTGTTATTATATATATATATATATATATAATTATTATATATATATATAATATAATATAAATAATAATACAGTAAATAACTACTGTAAGTTAAATATGTTATATATAAAAATAGAAAATATTAATTAAATATATATAAATTATATATAATATAATAATAAATATAATATAAATAATATATATGGTAAATAAAGAATACTGCAAGTGAAATAAATACATTATATATAAAGAAACAGAAAATATTAATGAATTAAATATATATAAATTATATATAACATAATAATAAATATAATATAATACAAATAATAAATATGGTAAATAAATAATACTTCAAACAGAAAAAAATAATTAATTAAAAATAAATCAGTTTTTAACAAAAATGTAAATTAAAGTCATGCTTGCCTTATTTATTGGATTTCAATGGCTTCTCTGTGTAGTAATCCACAAGCATGTGGACAATTTCAACAGAAAGGAGGAAACCATGAAAATGAACAAAATCTGGCTACCAGTATTAAAAAAAACTCTAAAATTAGAACAGCACAACAACAGAGAGGAAACAAACAAGGACATCTAATCACCTCTCAACAAAAGATTGCTCCAGGCACTGCCAGGCAATCAAATCAGTTGAAACATTCACACCTAGCTCCAGCAGACAAGAGTCCTTTGTCCCACCCTGGTCATTCCACAGTTATATAAACCCAATTTTCCTAGTTCCAACAGACCTTACTACCTCTGAGGATGCTTGCCATAGATGCAGGCGAAACGTCAGGAGAGAATGCCTCTAGAACATGGCCATATAGCCCGAAAAAAACCTACAACAACCCAATCCCAAGCACTTCCCTCTAGCCACCCTATCTCCCAACCATTCCCATCCCTAAAACAGGTAGCCCCATCCCTTGCATACCTGAGTGCAAATCCAAACTCTCCCTGGAAGCCTTGGCCCGCCTTGCAGGAGTGTTTTAATACCTTCTGGCCTTCCTATTGCCTTTGGCGAGGCTCACCTGTGGCCAGCCAAACTCCCAATTATCAGGAGCGCAGCTGGGATGGATTTCTGATTTCCAAGGAGCAGGATCCAAAGATCAGCCTGGAGGCCTTTGGTCAATGATTGCAGAAAGAGAGACACAGAGCAATTCCTTGGCAGGAAAAGAAGCGTTTCCCTTTCTCCTCCCAATAACGAAGGAAAGACCTTAAAGACCACTAAAGGTCATTTCTGGACATCTGGAAGCACTGACCGCTTCATAGAATCAAAGAGTTGGAAGAGACCTCCTGAGCCATCATCCAGTCCAACCCCATTCTGCCAAGAAGCAGGAATATTGCATTCAAATCACCCCTGACAGATGGCCATCCAGCCTCTGCTTAAAAGCTTCCAAATAAGGAGCCTCCACCACACTCCGGGGCAGAGAGTTCCACTGCTGAACGGCTCTCACAGTCAGGAAGTTCTTCCTCATGTTCAGATGGAATCTCCTTTCTTATAGTTTGAGGCCATTGTTCAATTGCGTCCTAGTCTCCAAGGAAGCAGAAAACAAGCTTGCTCCCTCCTCCCTGTGGCTTCCTCTCACTTATTTATACATGGCTATCACCATATCTCCTCTCATCCTTCTCTTCTTCAGGCTAAACATACCCAGTTCCCTAAGCCGCTCCTCATAGGGCTTGTTCTCCAGACCCTTGATCATTTTAGTCGCCCTCCTTCAAACTGTCCAAACTCCAGCCGGGACAAAGCCAATCAATTCCATTATTCCTACTGCTTTTCAAGACTGGATCTACACTGGTCTATTACAAGATATCTCACAATTTTTGTGCTTGGGTTGAGGTCGAACCCAGAACTCCCTGCCTTCAAGCTGATCTGACCTGCAGCAGGGAGTTCCTCAGTTCTCCATTGCCCCGCTTGGGCCAACCTGCATGAACGTGGCCACAGCAGCAGCTGCAACCCAGAAGCCTTCTTATTACTTCACGTTCTTCCCCCTCCTAACATTGTAACTAATCCCCCCAATAAAAGTATCAATTAATTGTAACCTTTTTTCTCTCCACGGTGTTACTTTGTGTCTTTTTATGGCCTCTAATCTCTCTCTGAATCCCACTGGAGCATTGCAGCGCACCCAAAGACCTGGGAGCCCTGACCTACAAGAAGCACTGCCTGAATGTCAAGCAAAAAGTGGGTGCTAGAAACAATATCATACGAAAGCTGAGTGGCACAACCTGGGGATCACAACCAGACACAGTGAAGACATCTGCCCTTGCGCAATGCTACTCTGCTGCTGAGTATGCATGCCCAGTGTGGAACACATCTCACCATGCTAAAACAGTGGATGTGGCTCTGAATGAGACATGCCACATTATCACGGGGTGTCTGCGCCCTACACCACTGGAGAAATTACACTGCTTAGCCGGTATTGCACCACCTGACATCCGCCGGGAAGTGGCAGCCAACAGTGAAAGGACCAAGGCAGAGACATCTCCAGCTCATCCCCTGTTTGGGTATCAGCCAGCACGTCAACGACTTGAATCTAGACATAGTTTTCTAAGATCTACAGTGACACTCGCTGGAACACCTCAGCAAGCGAGAGTCCAAAAGTGGCAGGCTCAAACCCAGCACCTCAATCCGTGGGTGATACCAGATGAGAGACTCCCCACTGGGCACACAGAAGACTGGGCGACTTGGGAGGCGCTGAACAGACTGTGCTCTGGCACCACGAGATGCAGAGCCAACCTCAAGAAATGGGGCCACAAAGTGCAATCCTTGACATGTGAGTGTGGAGAAGAGCAAACTACAGACCACCTGCTACAATGCACCCTGAGCCCTGCCACATGCACAATGGAGGACCTTCTTGCGGCAACACCAGAGGCACTCCAAGTGGCCAGATACTGGTCAGAGGACATTTAATCAACTACCAAGTTTGCAAAATTTGTGCGTTTTTAATCGGTTTCTTTGTTTTGTTCTGTTAGAAATGTAATACAATGGTATGGTTGCTGATGACACGATAAATAAATAAATACCTCTCTCTGCATGAACCTTTCCTCTCCTGGGCTGCAGATGACTGCCGACCCACCCGGGCTGCAATTTCTGCATCCCAGGGAGGCCAAAACTGCATTCCCTTAAACCGCGGATACGGAAACCCATCGGGTCCCCGTATCCGCGAGTCAACGAATCGCTTCGAAATTGGTGTCATTCTTCTCCTGGGAGAATTCTAAGACTAATGGCTATATTGGTTTCGCTCCACTAACCCCTCCCCGACTCTCAAACCTCGACCTGGAGTCCAGCTGTTTCTCTGAAGACACTGCCTCATTGCCACCATTTTGTGGATGCCCAGGGAGCCTGCCGATCCGGGGAAACTGTCACGGTCACCCCATAGGATCCCCAAGATGTCAGCAGGCCACCTGATTGGTCCTTGCTTCCTGGCAAAGACCACTAAATTCTTGCTCGATATCAGGGTTGTTAATGTCATTTCTTAATTGGTTCTATCACAAAAACATGGGAAAAGTTTATTAAACTGCAAAAACTTTGTTTTTGTGGGACATCCTCCTATAGCACATTTTGCAATACTTAGACGATCCCTTGTAATCTGAGGATGATAGTCGTCCAAGTGTAGTATCTTGGCAGGTGGCTGTGGAGCCCTATTCTTGACCCGCATGTTCTCTCGCAGTGAGGGCATCGGTTTCCAAGTGGAAGGTGGTCCCAATCAGAGTTGGCTTGACACCCCTTCCTCTTGGCACGTTTCTCCCTTTCGCCCTTCATTCATGCCTTTTTGAATTCCGCAGCACTGCTGGTCTCAGCTGACCTCCAGTTAGAGCTCACAAAGGCCAGGGCTTTCCAGTTCTCTCTCAGTGTCTATGTCACAGTTTTTAAGGTTGGCTTTATGCCCATCTTTCAATCTTTTTTCCTGCCCACCAACATTCTGTTTTCCATTCTTGAGTTCGGAATAGAGCAACTGCTTTGGGAGACGGTGGTCAGGCATCCGGACAGCGTGGCCGGTCCAGCGGAGTTGATGGTGGAGGACCATCGCTTCAATGCTGGTGGTCTTTGCTTCTTCCAGCATGCTGACATTTGTCTGCCTGTCTTCCCAAGAGAGTTGAAAGATTTTTCGGAGGCAATGCTGATGGAATCATTGTAGGAGTTGCATGTGACTTCTGTAGACAGTCCACATTTCTTAGCAGGGTTGGGAGGACAATAGCTTTATAAACAATCCCCTTGGTATCCCTATGGATGTGCCGGTCCTCA
Source organism: Anolis sagrei (assembly GCF_037176765.1). NCBI lineage: Eukaryota > Metazoa > Chordata > Lepidosauria > Squamata > Anolidae > Anolis > Anolis sagrei. The sequence continues at coordinate 4,718,340 of NC_090023.1, forward strand.
AACACTCTCTGCTTCATTTGGAAGAATGCTGCACTTGCAGAGCTCAGATGGTGTTGTATTTCGGTGTCCATGTTGACTTTTGTGGAGAGGTGGCTGCCAAGGGAGCAGAAATGGTCAATGCTTTCTAATGTTACACAATTAAACTGTATTTCTGTATTCTGTAAGCTGAAAGAGCACTTTGTTTTTCTCAATGTTCAGTGAGAGGCCAAGCGTCTCGTATACTTCTGCAGAGGTGTTTCGAGTCGCTTGTAGGTCTTCTTCTGAATGAGCAGAAATGTTGTCGTGACCTTGATTTTGTCTTTCAGTCTGCTGAAGTTGATTAGCTTGCTATCTATCCGATATATTATTTCCACGCCGGTGGGAAGCTTCCCATCAACAAGATGAAGTATCATACTGATGAAGATGGAAAATAAGGTTGGGGCAATGATACATCCCTGCTTGACACCTGATTCCATCTTAAATGGATTGCCTTGGTGATTTGATCAAGGAGGAGGTTTACAAACAAATATATAATATTGTACTTGTGTGTGTATACATACATACACACATACTGTATACACACACACATATAGAAGTACAATGTTATATACATCAAGTGAGCTGCCCCGAGTCCCTTCGGGGAGATAGTGACAAGGTAGAAATAAAGGTTAATTAATTAATGTGTGTGTATGTATAAATATAAATATATACTATTATACTTGTGTGTATGTGTGTGTATGTGTATATATATAATGTAATGTTCGTTTGTGGGATTAACATAACTCAAAAACCACTGGACGAATTGCTGCCAAATTTGGCCACAAGACACTTACTAAGCCAAGGAGTGACCATCACTAAAAAAAATGAGTTTGTCACTTGGGAGTTGTAGTTGCTGGGATTTATAGTTCACCAACAATCAAAGAGCATTCTGAACTCCACCAGTGATGCAACTGAACCAAACGTGGCACACAGGACTCCCATGACCAACATAAAATACTGGAAGGGTTTGGTGGGCACTGACCTTGAGTTTGGGAGTTGTAGTACACCTACATCCAGAGAGCACTGTGCACTCAACAGTGATGGATTGGGACCAAATTTGGCACAAATGTCCCATATGCCCAACTAGGAACACAGATGGAGTTTGGGGGAAATAGACCTTGACATTTGGGTGTTGTAGTTACTGGGATTTATAGTTCACCTACAATCAAAGAGCATTCTGAACCCCACTAACGACAGAATTGGGGCAAACTTCCCACACATAACCCCCATGACCAACAGAAAATACTCAAGGCCATCCAGTCGAACTCCCTTCAGCAGGGCAAGAAAACGAAATCAAAGTCCTCCTGACAAAGAGCCATCCAGCCATCGATATAGATAGCTATATATCATTCACACACAGAGAGAGATATAGTATCATAGATTTGAAAGGGACCCCTAAAGAAGGACAATGATATGTTGCATGTTCCAGAGTAGGCAAACCAGACACACTCCACATCAACACTGCCAAAGAAACAGCAAGAAATACTGTTTACCCACAAGCATACAGAAATTACATATATTAGAAACCAACACTCTCTCATTACTTTATTTTCCAGATCACCAGACTGGGCCACATCAATGCGTGGCAGGGGACAGCTATATATATATATAGAGAGAGAGAGAGAGAGAGAGAGAGAGAATCATAGAATCAAAGAGACCTCATGGGCCATCCAGTCCAACCCCATTCTTCCAAGAAGCAGGAGAGAGAGAGAGAGAGAGAGAGAGTATACAAACACATATAGAAGTACAGTGATACACACACACACACATACAAGTACAATATTATATATTTATACACACACACAAACACTAATTACGAAGGGACTCGAGGCAGCTCACAAAAGCACTTAAGGTGCAAACATGTAAAGTTGTAAATACAAAATACATTATAGATAGATAGATAGATAGATAGATATACATAGATGCATAGATAGATACATAGATATAGACTTATAAACAAAGTATTCAGATAAAACACAATATGAAACAAACTTGGACTATACATAGTATTATAAAACAATACTAAATTACATTCCCAATTCTTTGGCAACTAATTTTCAATTGTGATTTTAAAATAAGGAAAGAAAATAAGAGTATGGCATTTTAAAAATATGCAAAAAATAATATATTTGCTTGTTTTCCTAAAATGAATGAAATGTTTCAGCCTTTGGTCCAAAGCTCCCCCTAGAGGCCATTGCGTTCAGTACACACACACTCTCTCTCTCTCTCCCTCTCCCTCTCCCTCTCCCTCTCCCTCTCTCTCTCTCTCTCTCTCTCTCTCCTGCGCATGCGCTCTGCAGAAGCTCTTTCCTCTATTTCCCAGTCCCTCTGTGACGACTGACTGCGCAGGCGCAACAGAAGGGAGGAGCCGGGTTACGTTTCTACACTTTCACACACGCTCCGACAGGGGGACAAAAAGGGAGCCGTGTTGCGCATGCGCGCAGGGAGAGAGCGAGAAAGAAAAGCACTTCCTATCAACATTGCAAAGCAGGCTGGTCCGAGAGGAAGCGCTTCCGGGTCTCCGCCATTGGGAGGTGAGAATGAGCGCGAGGCGGGAAAAGGCCGGGCCTCTGCGTCGAGGTCGCCTGGCTGTTGTTGCCTGGAGGCACCCTCTGCTTGGGAGGTAGAATCATAGAATCCTAGAGTTGGGAGAGACCTCATGGGCCATCCAGTCCACCCCCATTCTGCCAAGAAGCAGGAATATTGCATTCAAATCACCCCTGACAGATGGCCATCCAGCCTCTGCTTAAAAGCTTCCAAAGAAGGAGCCTCCACCACACTCCCTCCGGGGCAGAGAGTTCCACTGCTGAACGGCTCTCACAGTCAGGAAGTTCTTCCTCATGTTCAGGTGGAATCTCCTCTCTTGTAGTTTGAAGTCATTGTTCCATTGCGTCCTAGTCTCCATGAAAGCAGAAAACAAGCTTGCTCCCTCCTCCTCCCTGTGGCTTCCTCTCACATATTTATACATGTCTATCATATCCCCTCTCAGCCTTCTCTTCTTCAGGCTAAACATGCCCAGCTCCTTAAGCCGTTCCTCATAGGGCTTGTTCTCCTGACCCTTGATCCTTTGAGTCGCCCTCCTCTGGACACATTCCAGCTTAGAGTCAATATCTCTTTGTTCCTTGTCCTAATCGTTTTGTGCTTTAGCCTTGCAGATCTTTTCCCTACAGGTGTTGGCTATTTGTTTGAATTCTTCTTTGGTGGTTTCTCCCTTTTTCTACTTCTTGTGCATGTCTCTTTTGTGTTTTTGCACAGTTAGAAGTTCTTTGGACATCCATTGGACATCCATTCTGGCTTTGCACTTGTCCCATTTTTCCTCTTTGATAGCCCTTTTTCCACATGGCTATCATATCTCCTCTCAGCCTTCTCTTCTTCAGGCTAAACATGCCCATCTCTTTAAGCCGCTCCTCATAGAGCTTGTTCTCCAGACCCTTGATCCTTTGAGTCGCCCTCCTTTGGACACATTCCAGCTTGTCAATATCTCCCTTGAATATATGCCCATCCAGCCTCTGCTTAAACACCTCCAGAGAAGGAGGCTGCAGGCTTGGTTTAAAAAGAACCTTGGAATTATTGGACCTTGGTCACAACTACTCGAATGTGATCCAGCAGTGCAATGCTGCAGCAACAAAGGCAAATACCATTTCAGCCTGCATTTCAGGATCCCCCGGTGGCACAGTGGGTTACACCCCTGTGCCAGAAGGACTGAAGACCGACAGGTCACAGGTTCAAATCTAGGGAGAGTGCAGATGAGCTCCCTCTATCAGCTCCAGCTCCTCATGCGGGGACATGAGAGAAGCCTCCCACAAAGATGATAAAAACGTCAAATCATCGGGGCGTCCCCTGGGCAACATCCTTGCAAATGTCCAGTTCTCTCACACCAGAAGCGACTTGCAGTTTCTCAAGTTGCTCCTGACATGACCAAAAAAAAAAGCCTGCATTAATAGAAGCATAGTTTCCAAGACTATACCATACATCAAGGGAACCAAGATGAAGAAACACAGCCTACAGACCCAGCAAGAAAATCCAACAAATGTTACGTTCAGCAAAAGATAAGAGAGATCTTCTCTTCCATCTGAACATCTGTGAGAGCCATTCAGCAGTGGAACTCTTTGCCCCAGAGTGTGGTGGAGGCTCCTTTGGAAGCTTTTAAACAGAGGCTGGATGGCCACCTGTTAAGGGTGCTTTGAATGCAATATTCCTGCTTCTTGGCAGAATGGGGTTGGACTGGATGGCCCCTGAGGTCTCTTCCAACTCTAGGATTCTGTGACTCTCACCTCTGCAGGAGTCCATTGTATACTGTGCATCTGTGCACAAGTCAACAACGCAGCATTGCCCAGGCATGAATCAAAGAACATGAAAAGCACTGCAGACTGATCCAAGCAGAGCATGTCATGAACCAACCTGGGCACAGAATATTATTTGAGAACACAGAAATGCTGGACCACTCCGACAGCCATCATGCCAGGCTACACAAAGAAGCCAGTGAAATCCACAGGAAGCAAACGGACAATTTCAACAGAAAGGAGGACACTATGAAAATGAACAAAATCTGGTTACCAGTATTTAAATAAACACCAGAATCAAGACAGTAAATAAGGAACACGATTCAGAAACAAGAGAACTCCAGACAGCAAGCAATCAAGTGCTAGTTAACACCTCCCAAACAGAGGATGCTTTCAGGCAACAACAGCCAGGCAACCTCTATACAAACTTCCTCACTGAATGACTCTGCAGCTGTAAGGCTACTCAATGCTAATCCAGTTTGCCAATCACAACATTCACACTTGCTTCAAACATACACAGGTTCTTTCTCTAACCTTGGACATTATTCTCCTTCTCTCTCTTGCCCACAGGAAGACATGTCCACGCTGTTCCCTTCCCTCTTCCCAAGGGTCACGGAGTCGCTCTGGTTCAACCTCGACCGTCCCTGCGTCGATGAGAACGAACTCCAGCAGCAGGAGCAGCAGCACCAGGCTTGGGTGAGACCCAGCGGAGAGGGAGACACAATAGACAAGAGGCAGACTTCGGTGTTGCCATTAAAATTCCATGAAGCAGAACTTCCCCCAGAGAGTTTCAGCTCTCCAAAGGTTCTTATCGTCCCAGTGGAGTTTTGAACTCTTTGGGGAAAGTCCTCAGAGGCAAACTTGGACTGTGTCCACACTGGAGAAGTAGTGCAGCTTGGCACCATATGAACTGCCAGGGCTCAGTGCTATGAATTCCTATGACTTCAAGGGTCTGGAGAACAAGCCCTATGAGGAGCGGCTTAGGGAACTGGGCATGTTTAGCCTGAAGAAGAGAAGGCTGAGAGGAGATATGATAGCCATGTATAAATATGTGAGAGGAAGCCACAGGGAGGAGGGAGCAAGCTTGTTTTCTGCTTCCTTGGAGACTAGGGCACGAAACAATGGCTTCAAACTACAAGAGAGGAGATTCCATCTGAACATGAGGAAGAACTTCCTGACTGTGGAAGCCGTTCAGCAGTGGAACTCTCTGCCCCGGAGTGTGGTGGAGGCTCCTTCTTTGGAAGCTTTTAAACAGAGGCTGGATGGCCATCTGTCAGGGGTGATTTGAATGCAATATTCCTGCTTCTTGGCAGGGGGTTGGACTGGATGGCCCATGAGGTCTCTTCCAACTCTTTGATTCTATGATTCTATGACTTGTAGTTTGCCTATGGTCAAATTCTGGTGGACATTCACCATAGAATTACGAGGGTTGAGTGAAAAGTAATGCCTCCACCTTGATAACTCCTCAACAGATGGCAGCACTGGCATGTGGCAGGTACTGGCTTGTTCAGTAGAGTCTCCTCTACAGTTCCATTTTGGTGGGAAGCCTTAGCATTGAACGGTTGTGTTGTTAAAGTGCGAAGTATGGAACCCTGCACAGGCGGTTGGTCAATGTGATTTAAGCAACGTGCAGTCATTGAATTCTTGACAGCATAAGGTGTCACCCCAAAGGGGATTCATCAGGGAATGCAAGCTTTTTATGGTGATTGTGTTGGTGTGAGTACTGCATGTCATTGAGTGAGTAAGTTTAAAGATGTTGAGGTGGGAACATCTGACTTGTGTGTCAAACAAAGAGTTGGATGTCCTGTGACAGCAACCACCAAGTTTCACAAGCAAAAGGTTGATAGATTGATTCAGGACGATCGTCATATCACTCAGAGAGAAATTTCAAGCGTAATCGGCATTTCACGAGAACGTGTGGGTCACATTATTGCTTTACTTGGCTATCGGAAGATCTGTGCACAATGGGTACCCAGGATGCTGAAAGCACACAGACTTGAAACTTCAGAGACTGGATCTCACCACCGTATGGCATCCTCCATACAGTCCAGATTTAGTATCGCCTGACTTCCATCTGTTCCGATAATGAAAGATCTACGGGGACATCATTATGCTTCTGATGAAGACGTTGATGAACTGTGAGATGCTGGTTGCGGAAACAGAGTGCCGACTTCTTCCACGACAGCTTCAAAAAACTTGTTCATCGTTGGCAGAAATGTATCCAATTGTCCAGTGATTATGTGGATAAGTGAATAGTGGTCGTTGAATAGCACATTCTAAGGATTATTTCTGCATTGGATATATTAAAATATTCCCATCCAAACCCAAGTAACGAAGGTGGAGGCATTACTTTTCATTCAACCCTTGTATCACTTGAGAGAAGTGTTCTCTCAATTAACAAAAAATAACGTGTATTGTCAAAAGCTTTCACAGTCGGAATCACTAAAGTGTTGTGTGCTTTCTGGGCTGTATGGCCAAGGTGTCCTAGCAGCATTTTCTCCTGATGTTTCTCCTTCATCTGTGGCTGGCATCTTATGGTAGTAAATCTGATGGTAGTAAAGCAACCCTGAGGGGGGAAAGGAAAGGGCCTGAGGATGTTAGGAATTGTGGGTGTTGCAGTCCAAAACACCTGGAGGGCTGAAGTTTGCCCAGGCCTGTGATATAAGCATTTAAGGCTGCTTGCTTTAATTTATATCACCACCTCCAGTGGTGTAATGTAATATAACCATTACCGATTACCGTATGTTGATTATATGGATTAGAAACTAGCCTAGCGAGAAAAATCCCCCCTCCCCAAAATATCTTGAGCCAGATCTTTGAAATCCATTGATATCTCTGTATGTACCCATTTATTTATTTATATATTAGTTATTTATTTACAGCATTTATATACCGCTTTTCTCACCCCTTCTTTTCCCAGCTGCAGAGCATAGCTGAGAAGGACAATAACTTGGTCCCGATTGGCAAACCGGCCTCAGAGGTAATGACCATCTCTCAGGATGCTTGGGCTTTCCTTGGGTTGAGAGTGGTGGGTTTGGGGGTCTCTACCTCATTCGGGGGACTAACTTGGGTCTCGTTTGAAGCATCAAAGCAAACAAGAAGCATTCTTCCCTCATTTATTTTTATTTATTGTTTCAGAAGCAAATTGAGGGCACAGTTATAATGTATTTAAAAACACAAACAAAGTTTGTTTATTTATTTATCGTGTCAGAAGCAACTTGAGAAACTGCAAGTTGCTTCTGGTGTGAGAGAGTTGGCCGTCTACAAGGACGGCTGGATGTGTTGCCATCCTCTGGGAGGCTTCTCTCATGTCCCTGCACGAGAAGCTGGAACTGACAGACGGGAGCTCACTCCACTCCCTGGATAGTGTCTGAAGCAACTTGAGAAACTGCAAGTTGCTTCTGGTGTGAGAGAATTGGCCGCTTGCAAGGACGTTGCCCAGGGGTCGCCTGGATGTGTTACCATTTCTGCGAAGCTTCTCTCATGTCCCTGCATGAGAAGCTGGAACTGACAGACGGGAGCTCACCCCACTCCCTGGATTTGAATCTCCAACCTTTCAGTCAGCAGTCCTGTCGGCACAAGCATTTAACCCACTGCGCCACCGGAGGCTCCATAATGCATTAAAAAATCCCAAAGTTAAAAATTTGGCATTATACTAAATGTCCTTTGACCAGAAGCTGGCCAGTTGGAGTGCCTCTGGTGTCGCTGTGAGAAGATCCTCCATTGTCCATGTGGCAGAGCTCAGACCGCATTGTAGTCAGTGGTCTGTGGTTTGCTCTTCTCCACACTCACATGTTGTGGACTCCACTTTGTGGCCCCATTTCTTAAGGTTGGTTCTGCATCTCAATGCCTTCCAAGTTGTCCAACTTTCTGTGTGCCCAGGAGGGAGTTTCTCATCCAGTTTTAGCCACTGATTGAAGTTCCTGATTTTAGCCTGCCACTTTTGGACTCTCGCTTGCTGAGGTGTTCCTTCAAGTATCTCTGTAGATCTTAGGAAGCTATTTCTTGATTTAAGTTGTTGGCATGCTGGCTGATATCCGAACAGGGGGTGGGCCAGAGATGGCAATGCTTTGGTCCTTTCATTACTGGCTGCTACTTCATGTGGTGCGATACCGGCTAAACAGTATAATTTCTCCAGTGGTGTTAGGTGTAGACATCCTGTGATAATGCAGCATGTTTCATTAGGAGCCACATCCACTGTTTAACATGGTGTGATGTATTCCACTATATAGATACACAAAAAACATATACACAGACTGGGCCACAGCAACCTGTGGCAGAAGATGGCTAGTTTTGTATAATTTATAGATTATTTTCTTATCTGCGCTTCCCTACCTGCCTCCCGGCCCATCCCAAGGGCACCAGCCTGACTCCCTGGCCTCCACAGACCCTGGCAGAGCCTCCAGTGTCACACAGGCATCAGCTGGCCAGGGAGGCAGGACTTCCACACCGCACCTCAGACCACCTCACTTCCGGGGTCCCTGGCCTCTACTGGACATAAATACTTTCTATTTTTTATTTTTAATTAATATTTTCAAAAAGCCACAAAACAGCAAGTCTGCTAAAAGCGAACCACGAAGTACCGATTGAACACTGTATCGGCAAATAATGTGTGCAGATCCCAGTAAGGTGGCCTTTTACAACAAGATTAGTACACAGCAAACAAGATCACTATCCTGGTTGTTGTATTGGATCACACATTGGACGCTTCCCAAGTGTCTTGGATTGTGTGATGTATCGGCGAATAATGCGTGCAGATCCCAGTAAGGTGGCCTTCTGCAGCTGGCAGATGGTTATCTTATCAGCGCTGATTGTGTTTAAGTGCAGGCCAAGGTCTTTAGGTACTGCACCCAGTGTGCCCATCACTACTGGGACCCCCTTGACTGGCTTGTGCCAGAGTCTTTGCAGTTCGATCTTGAAATCCTCATATCGTGTAAGATTTTCCAGTTGTTTCTTATCAATTCTGCTGTCACTTGGAATTGCACCATCAATGATCCATATTTTGTTTTTTTCTACGATCGTGAAGTGAGGAGTCTTGTGCTCTAAAATTCCATCAGTTTAATGTGTTCATTTTTCATAATTATTTCAGGCTTGTGATCCAACCAGTTCTTTGTTGCAGACAAATGGTATAATAATAATAATAATAATAATAATAATTATTATTATTATTATGAGTTACTCTGCTGCTGAATACGCATGCCCAGTGTGGAACACATCTCACCACACTAAAAGAGTAGATGTGGCTCTTAATGAGACATGCGCCCTACACCACCGGAGAAATTACACTGCTTAGCCGGTATTGCACCACCTGACATCCGCCGGGAAGTAGCAGCCAAAAGTGAAAGGACCAAGGCAGAGACATCTCCAGCTCATCCCCTGTTTGGGTATCAGCCAGCACGTCAATGACTTAAATCTAGAAATAGTTTTCTAAGATCTACAGAGACAACCGCTGGAACACCTCAGCAAGCGAGAGTCCAAAAGTGGCAGGCTCAAACCCAGAACCTCAACCCAGGGCTGATACCAGATGAGAGACTCCCCCCTGGGCACACAGAAGACTGGGCGACTTGGAAGGCACTAAACAGACTGCGCTCTGGCACCACGAGATGCAGAGCCAACCTCAAGAAATGGGGCCACAAAGTGGGGTCCACGACATGCGAGTGTGGAGAAGAGCAAACCACTGACCGCCTGCTGCAATGCAACCTGAGCCACATGCACCATGGAGGACCTTCTTATAGTAACACCAGAGGCACTCCAAGTGGGCAGATACTGGTCAAAGGACATCTAATCAACTACCAAGCTTGCAAACTTTGTGTCTTGTTTGTTTGTTAAAAAATGCAATACAACTGTTTGGTTTGCTCCTGACACGATAAATAAAAATAAAATAATAATAATTATTATCATCTTTATTTATACCCTGCCTTTCTTCCCATGCATACCCAAAGGCGGATAACAATCCCACACTAGACACGATTGCAAAGTGCAATACAAAAGTTAATAAAACAAATAATAACAATGTGGTTAAAAACAGAATTTAGGTATAGTAAATACACTTAAAGTGGCCAGAAGGTCAGCTGCGATGTTGCCTTTGCCTCAGCAGACTTACGACGAGGAGGAAGAGGAGGATGACGAGGACGACGAGGACAGCGAGGAAGACTCGGAGGACGATGAGGACATGCAGGACATGGACGAGATGAACGACTACAACGAGTCCCCCGACGATGGGGAGATCAACGAGGTTTGTGGGGAGAGGGTTAGAGGATGGCCAAGGCTTCTTTCCTTGCTGGGTCATGAACCTGTGGGGTCCAGCAGAGAAAGAAGGGGCTCTTTTCAGGCCCAGAGAGCAGCCAAGGCAAGCTGTGTCTGTGTCATGAAATGGGAAAGCAGGTGGAATCATCTTCTTTGCATGGCGTTTCAAGGGGTTGTTGTTGTTGTTATGATGATGATGCTTGAAGTGCTGTGCAGTTTCCGGTTTGTATGGTCAATGTGTTCTCGCAGCATTTTCTCCTGACATTTCGCCTGCATCTGAAGCTGGCACTTCCAGAAAGATCAGATGGTAGTCAAGGAAGTGGAGTATATATAGAATCATAGAATCAAAGAGTTGAAAGAGACCTCCTGGGCCATCCAGTCCAACCCCATTCTGCCAAGAAGCAGGAATATTGCATTCAAATCACCCCTGACAGATGGCCATCCAGCCTCTGTTTAAAAGCTTCCAAAGAAGGAGCCTCCACCACACTCTGCGGCAGAGAGTTCTACTGCTGAACGGCTCTCACAGTCAGGACGTTCTTATGGAATGTTCAGGGTGGGAGAAAGAACCAATATCTATAGGGGAAAGCAGGTGGAATCATCTTCTTTGCATGGGGTTTCAAGGAGTTGTTTTTGTTATGATGGTGATGTTTGAGGTGTCGTGTGGTTTCTGGTCTGTATGGTCAGTGTGTTCTCGCAGCATTTTCTCCTGACGTTTTGCCTGCATCTGTAGCTGGCATCTCCAGAAAGATCAGATAGATCTCCAGATGGATCAGATAGATAGATCTATCTACCTATACAGAGGACAGCAAGTCTATATAAATAAAAATGTAATGTTCGTTTGTGGGGTTAGCATAACTCAAAAACCACTGGACAAATTGACACCAAATTTGGACACAATACATGTATCAGGTCAACGAGTGACCATCACTCATAAAAACACTGAAAAACACAGCATAAGTGACTTAAAAAGCCAAAAAACAAAATTACATTACAACGCATGCACAAAACCACATATATAAATGCAAACATACAGATACACACACAAAACACATATACACAGAGTGGGCCACAGCAGCGAGTGGCAGGGGACGGCTAGTCTATATAAATAAAAATGTAATGTTCGTTTGTGGGATTAAGAGAACTCAAAAACCACTGGACGAATTGACACCAAATTTGGACACAAGACACCTAACAACCCAATGCATGTCCTTCACTAAAAAAAAAAATGATTTTGTCATTTGGGAGTTGTAGTTGCTGGGATTTATAGTTCACCTACAATCAAAGAGCATTCTGAACCCCACCAACAATGGAATTGAACCAAACTTGGCACACAGTTCTCCCATGACCAACAGAAAATACCGGAGGGGTTTGGTGAGCAACGTCCTTTGGTTTTGGAGTTGTAGTTCACCTACATCCAGAGATCACTGTGGACTCACACAATGATGGATCTGGACCAAACTCTACACGAATACTCAATATGCCCAAATGTGAACACTGGTGGAGTTTGAGGAAAATAGAATCTTGACATTTGGGAGTTGTAGTTGCTGGGATTTATAGTTCACCTAAAATCACAGAGTATTCTGAACCCCACCAACGATGGAATTGAACCAAACTTGGCACACAGTTCTCCCATGACCAACAGAAAATACTGGAAGAGTTTGGTGAGCAACGTCCTTTGGTTTTGGAGTTGTAGTTCACCTACATCCAGAGATCACTGTGGACTCAAACACTGATGGATCTGGACCAAACTCTACACGAAGACTCAATAGGCCCAAATGTGAACACTGGTGGATTTTGGGGAAAATAGAATCTTGACATTTGGGAGTTGTAGTTGCTGGGATTTATAGTTCACCTACTATCACAGAGCATTCTGAACCGCATCAACAATAGAATTGGGCCAAACCTACCACACAGAACCCCCATGTGGGCCACAGCAATGCGTGGCAGGGGACGGCTAGTATCATATAAAAACACATACTAACAGGTTTTATTATGCTCATGCCTCTTTCTTCCTCTCTTTCCCAAGGTGGACATGGAAGGGTCTGAGCAAGATCAAGACCAGTGGATGATCTAGCTGTCTTTGATGCACAATGATGCATCCTTGCAGCCTCGTTGTCCTGCCAGGGAAAGGGAGAGGGGCCACTGTTGGCAAGGCATCCTGCCTGGTGCATATGGTCCCATCCTGCCCTGCCTCTTGCCCGGAAAGACTAGCCTCATTGCCTTGGATGTCCTTCGATGCTCCGCTGTAGAACACTTTGGGCTGGCTGAGAATATCTGTGAGTAAGACAACATACAGGATTCTATGTTTTTCATCCAGACACAGAGGATATGTGTAACAAAAGCCACTTGTATTTATTATTTCTGTGTTTGTGCTGATTCTGCTTTTGGTGGAATACATTTTATGAATAAACCTGTTTCTTACCTGGAGTGAGTTTCTCTTTCTCTCCAACGTTCTGCAGTTCACATTTACTATCACAGTTGTATTTATTATTTACAGTTATTTACAGTATCTATATTCCGCCCTTCTCACCCCACAGGGGACTCAGGCCCGATTACAATGTACATATAGAATCCTAGAGTTGGAAGAGACCTCCTCGGCCATCCAGTCCAACCCCATTCTGCCAAGAAGCAGGAATATTGCATTCAAAGCACCCCTGACAGATGGCCATCCAGCCTCAGTTTAAAAGCTTCCAAAGAAGGAGCCTCCACCACACTCCGGGGCAGAGAGTTCCACTGCTGAATGGCTCTCACAGTCAGGAAGTTCTTCCTCATGTTCAGATGGAATCTCCTCTCTTGTAGTTTGAAGCCATTTCTCCGTTGATGTCCAGGGTGGAAGAAAGAACTCTTGTCTGTTTGATGCAAGTGTGGCAACCTTGATTAGCATTAGCATTGCAGCTTCAAAGCCTGGCTGCTTCCTGCCTAGGTGCATCTTTTGTTGGGAGGTGTTAGTTTGCCCTGAATCCCCCAGGCAGCAACCAGCCAGGCTTTGAAGCTGCAAGGCCATTCAATGCTAATCAAGATGGCCAATGGCAACACTGACACCTACCTCGAACAGACAAGAGTTCTTTCTCTCACCTTGGACATCATTCCACAGATATACAAACCCCACAAGGCCATTCAGTGCTTCTGGAACATGGCCAGACAGCCCGGAAAACACACATTCCTGACCAAGAAATGTTTTATGTGACCCCAGATGTACAGGTTTACAAAAATAGGCATAAATGCCAAGCTGTTGCATCCCAGACCTGGAAAAACCTATGATCATCACACCATGCAAAAGTCCAGTAATATAAGCAAACAGGTTTATCGCAAACACACATAAAAGCATATAAAACGTGGGAATAAGAAAAGGAAGCTATATAATCCAAAAAAGGTTTAGCAACAGGTGATAACCAAACAGTAATCTCAATGTATTGTCGAAGGCTTTCATGGCTGGAATCACTCAGTTTTTGTGGGTTTTTTTGGCCTATATGGCCTCTGAGGAAGCTTGCCATAGATGCAGGCGAAACGTCAGGAGAAATGCCTGTAGAACATGGCCATATAGCCCAAAAAAACCCACAAGAACTGAGTAATCTCAATGTCTTACAAAGTTCCAGAGGTGACAAGGTCCAGGAACAGCCAGAAATCACAGATACAGCGTAAGTTCATAAGCAAAAAGGTATAACTAGTAAAACTTGTTACATGATCAGAAACATAGAAAACTTCTAGGATTAAAATCCAAAACCAAGGCTTGACTTGAACCAAGAACCCAGGCTTAGCTTCTCACTCTAACAGAGTGTTGCCTGACCTGCCTTTAAAGTAAACAACTTGTTTAATAGACACCCATGAAAGCATTACGTCTTCCGTGAATTTTCTCCCCAGCTTTCCCAAGTAATCTCTCAGACCGGCGTAATCTATATTTGGCTCTGATTTGCAGACAAAGACTTTTGTTGATCTCTGAGACTACAGGTGGTTTCTCCTGAGAACATTCCTTATCACTCAGCTCTTCACTTGATTCCTTATCTGTTGTTGCTAGTTCTAACTCCTCGGACTGGTCTTGAAGCCGGCACTTTCCGAGCCAGTTTTCTCACCGGGAGAAACATCATTCCCCAGACCTGAATTTCCCAGACTTGAGCCTTTGTGCTACAGGAAAGCCCACAATCCTCTCTAAATCATCAGTTAAACCATCAGCCTCTGGCTGATCTACTGCACAAACATTTAGTGATAACAAACCAGCGTTTGCAATGCTTGCTAAATGGGCTGGTTTTTAATGAAGTGTACCTTTTGTTGTTTTTGTTGTTAGATACTCAAGCAGTTTTGAAATCAAAGTTGAGTGCAAAGTTGAGTAAGACCCTTCCAAGACTGCATTCAATTTGCATCTTTATGTCTGCATGGGGTCAGACTAGATGACCTTTGGGGCTCCCTTCCAGCTGAGCAGATTTTTAGAAGGAGTCTCCATCTTTGGAAGTTTTGAAATCAAAGTTGAGTGCAACTCTTCCAAGACTGCATTCAATTTACATGTCTCTGTGGCAGAATGGGATCAGACTAAATGGCCTTTGGGGTTCCCTTTCCAGCTGATCAATTTCTAAAAGGACAACAGTTGAGTTCAACCCTTCCAAGACTGCATTCAGTTTGCATACCTCCATGGCTGCACAGGGTTGGACTAGATGGTCTTTGGGATTCCCTTCCAGCTGAGCAATTTTCTAGAAGGACTCTCCATCTTTGGAAGTTTGAATGGGACCCTTCCAAGACTGCAATCAATTTGCATGCCTGTATGGCAGAATAAGGTCAGATTAGATTACCTTTGGGGTTCCCTTCCAGCTGAGCCATTTTCTCAAAGGAATCTCCATCTTTAGAAGTTTTCAAACTGAGTTTTAATGAGTCTATTCCATCTCTGCATTAAATTTGCATGCTTCTATGGCAGAACAGGGTCAGACTAGATGACCTTTGGGGTTCCCTTTCCAGCTGAGCATTTTTCTAAAAGGTCTCTCCATCCTTGAGAGTTTTGAAATCGAAGTTGAGTACAATCCTTCCAAGACTGCATTCAAGTTGCATGCCTCTATGACAGGAATAAGGCCAGACTAAATGACCTTTGGAGTTCCCTTTCCAGCTGAGCAATTTTCTAGAAGGACTCTCCATCTTTGGAAGTTTTGGAATCGAAGTTGAGTGCGACCCTCCCTGGACTGCATTCAATTTACATGTCTCCATGTCAGCATGGGGTCAGACTAGATGGCCTTTGGAGTTTGCTTTCCAGCTGAGCAATTTTCTAAAAGGACACTCCATCTTTGGAAGTTTCAATGGGACCCGTTCAAGGCTGCATCAGTTTTGCATGCCTCCATGGCAGGAGTGGGTTCAGGCTAGATGGCCTTTGGGGTTCCCTTTCAGCTGAGCAATTTTCTAGAAGGACTCTCCATCTTTGGAAGTTTTGAAACTGAGTTTGAATGGAACCCTTCTAGAATGGATCTGTTTTGTATGGCTCCATGGCAGGAATGGGGTCAGACTAGATGGCCTTTGGGGTTCCCTTCCAGCTGAGCGGTTTTCTAGAAAGACTCTCCATCTTTGGAAGTTTAAATGGGACCTTTCCAAGACCTCATTCAATTTCCATGCCAGAACAAAGTTAGACTAGATGACCTTTGGGGTTCCTTTCCAGCTGAGCAGTTTTCTAGAAGGACTCACCATCTTTGGAAGTTTGAATGGGATCCTTCCAAGACCACATTCAATTTGTATGCCTCTATGGCAGAGCAAGGTTAGACTAGATGACCTTTGGGGTTCCTTTCCAGCTGAGCAGTTTTCTAGAAGGACTCACCATCTTTGGAAGTTTTGAAACTGAGGTTGAGTATGACCCTTTGCATGCCCCTATGGCAGAACGGGGTCAGACTAGATGGCCTTTGGAGGACCCCTTCCATCTGAGCGGGTTCATCACTCCCTTCCTCCTCATTCTTCCCCAGTGTAGGTGAGCTGCGCCATCCCGTCGGGAATGGCCCGGAAGTACTGGAGGCTGGTCCGGTGCACCCTCCACTTGTACTTCCCGCAAGCCTTGACGTATTGCAGGAAGTGGGGGGCCCCCGGGAAGATGACGTTGTCAGCCAGGATGGTGGCCCCTTCAAGGAGAAGGCCGTGGGCTTCCAGCAGCTGCAGGTCGCGCAGGTAGCAGCGCTTCCAGTGGTCCATGAAGACCAGGTCCACACGGAACAAGCCATGCTTCTCCTTCAGCTGCGGGATGACCTCTTCCGAGGAACCCACAATCAGCTCCACCTGGATATATAGACATATGAGGGAGAAGAAGGAAGGAAGGAAGGAAGGAAAGAGAAGGAATGAGAAGGAAGGAGAAAGAAAGAGGGGAGATCTATTAACATTTTGATACGGGTTAATGGCATCAATGAGCATAGTAGCGGGAGCCACAAAGTTTATTTGTGTTGCAACTCAGAGTAAGCTTCACCTTGCTTCCAAACACCACCACACAAGAGCTGTAGTTTTATAGTTTATTGAGGAAAAAGTCCAAGTCAAAAGAAAGAATAAGCATTGCAAAGTTCCAAAGATTTAGGTTAAATGCAGAATATAGTTCCAAAGATCTTCAGGTAAAAACAAAAGGCACAATCCTATAAGCAAAGTTCAAAACAGAGTCCAAGATACAAACAGTAAATCAATTGCCTCAAGAATCAAAATGCAAGAAATCCCAAGCGTGCTGCTTTCGTTGGGGTTCAGCCTGATCCTGATCTGTGTGAACAGGATTCTCTGATAGTTTTTCCAACTGAGCAAGCTCTCCCTGACCCTGACAGTGTGGAATCTGTTGTTGATGCAGAGGTCAGTGGGGATGAAAACGAAACCCAACAGCTGGAAGAGAATGCTTTGGAAGTTAGCCGTGATATCTCTCCACCTGGGGTTTCTAATGAGGACCGAAGAGAACAGATAGTCAGAGATAGATATGTTTCCCAGTCTCTACGAAGGTCACAGCGCTTACAGCAGAAAGAGGCCCAGACAGAAAAGTCAAGGGGCGTTTCTAAGAATAGCTTCTTTGGTTTAAGAGGGTTCCTGCCGGGTGCTTCTTTAGGTCAAGCAACGTTCGGGACTGTGGCTGTGCCTTGGCAGAATTCCTGTGTTCCATGGCCAGTAATCCCAGAGGCTTCTAGTTTCCAAGTTCATGGTTAGTAAAAGGCTAACAGACTCCTGGTTATTGTTTTGTGGCTTTTGAAGTTTTGCTCAAGTTCAGAGATCCTATTGATTACTGTGTTTTTCTCTGGCTTTTTGACTCTGCATTTACCTTTCTTTTGTAACCAGCTTTTCATCAATAAACAAGGATTGCTTTTCCTACAGTCCAGAGTGGTGGATTTAATCTTATGGTCTTGTTTCTTGAACTGGGATGCAACAGCTTTCCAGCTAAGGTTATTCCATGGAGCTTTCAGGCTAACAAGCTACGTCGAACTGACACTTTCTCTTCGTTTGCAAGAAGCCTAAATATCTTTCTAACATGAAAACATTATGCCCTCACCAGCATGAAAGCATTGCGATGACCTTTCCCCGAGCTGGCTTCTCGTCTGCCGACCATGCAAGAACTCCACCTGACCCGCAAATCAAGACGGGCTTGTCGGGTCATGTCACTATCAAGGCTTTCTGCACTTTTATTATCAGCGTGGGAAGGAGGCAAAGGCCTCTCCACCTGTTTGCTATCTACTTCGTTCAAATTCCTTTCTTCTGAGAACCGCTCTGTCGACTCTGCACTGTCTGTGGGAGCCTCAGAAAAAGACCTAGAACCAGGCCCAGAGATCTGAGGCACAGAAGGCACAGAAAAAGAGCCAGGAATCTGAATCCCATCATCCTCATCATCAGAGAACATCTCAGCCACAACAGTTTGGTTGACTTTATATAGACCAGACATGGGCCAACTTTGGCCCTCCCTCCAGCTGTTTAGTCCCTCTTACGTTGATATTATCTAAACCACTTTCTCAAGGGTGGCCACTCAGGGATCCTATCTTGTATGCCTTTCATTGGGGCACTGAAGTGGTCACTCTGTGAGAGGCCTTCAATGCCCAGAAACAGACCAGTAGCCATTTGACCAGTTGCAACATGGCAACAATGGTCCCTACTCACAAGCTCAGTGATGTTTTGGTCTAGCTCAGGCCTGCATAACCTTGTAAAAGGCCAAGATATTCCCCAAAAACCCTTCAGTATGAGGCTGGGGAAGGGCCTGAACTCACTTGTGGGCCGCAGGGAAGGCTTCTGTGAGGCATATCCAGCCCGCGGACCATATTACATAGTGCGGGCCCACTCTATCTGCAGCTTGTGGAGACTTATGAAGGGTCTCCCTGTGGTCTTCCCCCAGCACTCCTCTTAATGATGGAGCCACTGACCGTATCATCGTCGAAGCCAGCCAGGCGGATGACCTTCTCAGCCACGGCAGCCTTGCGGCTATCCATCTCCACAGTGTAGACTCGGGCGCCCAACGGCAATGCCTGCGCAATGACCACAGTACCGTAGCCACAATAGGTGCCCAGCTCCAGGACGGTCAGTGGGGCCTTTTCGTAGATGAGCCGCTCCAGGATCTTGGCTAGAAGCAGATAGGAAAGAAAGGTTCGGGGAGGAAAAGTGGATCATAAATACAGGCCATCTCCAAGTTGCAAACATCTGACTTACAAACGACTCATAGTTAAGAACGGGGCTGAGACTGAAATTACCCAGATTCTGTTTCCTAGCTGTAGTGATCTCGAGTATCCAAAATAGTTAGTAGGGATAGGAGATCTCCATTATAGTGAGTTTATTTGACCAGGTAAACCCATTGTGAACAAAGGAAGTGCCACGCCACTCCTCGGTCCGATTTCTGCTTATATAAACATTCTTAACTTTCTTCCGTTCTGTGCCACAAGCTCCATAAAGCCATTATGTAATCTTGTAGCAGCAGATGGGAGATATAATAACAAAAGAGATCCTTTCTGGAGAAAGAAAAGTACGGCTTTATTTCCAGCTGGGACTCTGGTGAGGAGTTGTGTCCAAAAGCAAACCAGAGGTTTGCTTTTGATAAATGATAAAGGCGTTGACTTTCCCTTTTATACACTTCAAATGCAGGCAAACAAAGAAACATGCTTCTACATATGAAACATCATCACTGCGTCACTTTAAGCATCAAAGAAATATCAAATTCTATCTTCCAACATGCGAAAGGCATGTCTCTGTGTTTCTTTCTAAATAGCAGCATACAGCTTACATTCATCAATCAAGGGGCCTACTTTGACCTGTCAGGAGGGAGGGGGATAGGCTCCTTACTTAGAAGTTAGAGGTTCTATTGTACCAGTTTTCCTTCTCTGTCCTGCTGGCTTTCTTACACAGAGAGAACCTGATTTTTCTATACATTTCAGTGCTTATAAAGTACATACAATATATAAATAAATCAATATCAATTTTTCCAATATCTCCCCATCAATCTTTTATTGCTGTGAGCATGCATATTGAGACCCATTATGTCAGTGCTAGCTAATGAGCCTCCTTGTTTATTCCCATCAGTCTATGAGAAGATTTATGGCCTTGCTGTGTTTTCCTTCCCTACTGCAGCACCCTGTGCTTAAGCTTTGAAGTCTTACCAAAACAACTAGTTAAATCTGTTCTTCTGAAGTTCCATGCTGGTTCAAGCTACCCCTTCTTAACTAAAACTAAGTTTCAGGTGAGGCGCAGAGCAAGGATCAATACCAATTGGCAATATTGTTAAGCTATTATGCAAGATTCTCCACTTTGGCAGAAAAAATGAAATGCAAAGATACAGAACGATGCCTGGCTCGAGAGCAGTACGTGTGAAAAAGATCTTGGAGTCCTCTTGGAGTCCTCATGGACAACAAGTTAAACATGAGCCAACAATGTGATGTGGCGGCAAAAAAAGCCAATAGGATTTTGGCCTGCATCAAGAGGAGCATAGTGTCTAGATCCAGGGAAGTCATGCTCCCCATGCTCTATTCCGCCTTGGTTAGACCACACCTGGAATATTGTGTCCAATTCTGGGCACCACAATTCGAGAGAGATATTGACAAGCTGGAATGTGTCCAGAGGAAGAGGGCGACTCAAATGATCAAGGGTCTGGAGAACAAGCCCTATGAGGAGCGGCTTAAGGAGCTGGGCATGTTTAGCCTGAAGAAGAGAAGGCTGAGAGGAGATTTGATAGCCATGAATAAATATGTGAGAGGAAGCCACAGGGAGGAGGGAACAAGCTTGTTTTCTGCTTCCTTGGAGACTAGGACGCAGAACAATGGCTTCAAACTACAAGAGAGGAGATTCCATCTGAACATGAGGAAGAACTTCCTGACTGTGAGAGCCGTTCAGCAGTGGAACTCTCTGCCCCGGAGTGTGGTGGAGGCTCCTTTGGAAGCTTTTAAACAGAGGCTGGATGGCCATCTGTGGGGGGTGATTTGAATGCAATATTCCTGCTTCTTGGCAGAATGGGGTTGGACTGGATGGCCCAGGAGGTCTCTTCCAACTCTTTGATTCTATGATTCTATGATTCTGTTTCTGTTTCCCCGGATGTTCTTAAGAAAAGAAGCTTTTCTACGGGATGAGTTGGTCTATGTCCTATAGTTTAGCTTCCTTATGAGAGACTGCCCAAAAAATGGCTCCTTTCCCTCCCAGAGCCCTGAACAAGGGGCGGAACCAAAGCTTAATTATGATGGACAGGAGGCCTGCCTTATGACTGCAAACAGATAACAGAAAGAAAATAAAGTTGGAGCTCCTGGTACAGCCGTACCAGCACACAATTAGTTGATTAATGCCTGTTGGCTGAGCTATATTTGAGCTAATTAGTTCTTCATCTTGGGTGAAAGGGAGCCACATAGATGGCTGGACCACAATACATTGGTTAAGTAGTTGAGTAGTTAAAATTAAGCAATCACTGTTAACAAGTTTTTTGCATATTTGTTAAGCAAAAGCAAATAGCACAGGTTTGAGTTATTCCAAGTGATGTCTCTTCACTACCTTTCTGTGGGCCCAGGTTGCTGAGGTACTCGCAGTGGGCGCTCCACTGGTCGAAGGTTTCCAGGATGTGCTGGGGGTCCCCGGGGATGGCGTGGGTCAGCAGGTACTGGAAGGCGCGCTCCTCTCGGGGGATGCCGGTCAGGAAGTCCCGCAGGTGCCGCACCAGGACCGCCCGGTAGAAGAGCAGAAAGTAGTGCCGGTAGCGGATGAGTAGCGTGGCCACGAAGGGCAGGAAGGCCAGTGCCAGTGCCGGGGACACCATCCCTCCACCACCACCTGTGTCCTCAGGTGACCCTCAGACCTAGCAGGAGGCACAAAGGGGACATTCAGGACGTCCTTCCCTTGCCCAGCACCTTCCTGTCATCTCAGCAGAAGGACAGTGAGCCATGCTATGTCTCTTGTAATGGTTTGGAGGATAGCATGAAGATACTCTTAAATTGGCCAGTGACTTATTGGGCTCACTGGGGTTGTATTAATTGATTGTTGGAGCTATATACCAAGACAAATAATAATTTTATTAGATCGGCTATCATAAAAATTTGGCAGAAATATAAATCAAAAGCAGTTCGAAAACATGCAAATGTGAGTAGATCAATAGGTACTGCTCCGGCGGGAAGGTAACGGCGCTCCATGCAGTCATGCCAGTGGCCACATGACCTTGGAGGTGTCTATGGACAACGCTGGCTCTTCGGCTTAGAAATGGAGATGAGCACCACAGCCCAGAGTCAGACATTTATTTATTATTTATTTATTTACTTTGCTTCTATACCTGCTTCTCAAGCTCGGCTTATGGGGACGAGAGATAGGGCCTTCTCGGTGGTGGCTCCTCGGCTGTGGAACGCCCTTCCTGCGGACATTAGACTAGCACCATCTCTAATGGTATTCCGCAAAAAGGTGTATCTCAAGCCCGAAGGCGACTCACGGCGGTTCACAAACCGTAAAAACAGTAGAAACAGCAGTGGTTCCATACAACATATAACAATTGACTTAACACATTATCCATAAATTCCCAATAAGCAATTACAATGCACAATTATTACGAAAAACAACCGTACCCAATCTTCTCATCATCCAAGCGTAGTCCAGGTTCGTCGTCCATTGTTCCATTCCTATGTTCCATTACCAGATTGCACTAAATTACGCAAACGCCTGCACAAACATCCAGGTCTTCACCTTTTTGCGGAATACCATTAGAGATGGTGCTAGTCTAATGTCCGTAGGAAGGGCGTTCCACAGCCGAGGAGCCACCACCGAGAAGGCCCTATCTCTCATCTCCGCCAGACGTGCTTGAGAAGCAGGCGGGATCGAGAGCAGGGTCTCCCCGGAAGATCTCAAAGTCCTGGTGGGTTCATGGGCAGAGATGTGGTCAGATAGGTAGCTTGGGCCGGAACCGTTTAGGGCTTTAAAGGCCAATGCCAGCACTTTGAATTCAGCCCGGTAGCAGATCGGTAGCCAGTGGAGTTGGCACAACAGGGGGGTTGTATGCTCCCTGCGCTCCGCTCCTGTTAAAATCATGGCTGCCGAGCGTTGGACTAGTTGGAGCTTCCGAGCTGTCTTCAAAGGCAACCCCACGTAGAGAGCGTTGCAGTAGTCTAAACGGGATGTAACCAGAGCGTGGACTACCGTGGCATGACTGGACTTAATGTCAGGGGACTACCTTTACCTTTACCTATAAATCAAAAATTAGTGATAAAACTCCGTTATGGTTGTCCCCACTAGAGGCTACACAAAGAAGGGAAATGGGATGGTATAATTGGCCGAGATATAAAGAATTATTAAAAGAAGAAGGAGAGATAGTAATAAAAACTCAACAAGAAATGAACATGATAAATAAAAAAATATCGTGGTTTCAATACAGACAAATAACTGAGTGCTACAAGAAGGACAGGAGACAAGGCTTCCAAGAGCAAGATACCTTTTGGGATAAGATACTAAAAACCGACAGAAAGACGATAACAAAATTTATCTCACAACCTCTGAGGAAGCTTGCCATAGATGCAGGCGAAACGTCAGGAGAAATGCCTCTAGAACATGGCTCTATAGCCCGAAAAAACCCACAAGAACCTAGATAACAAAATTATATAAGAAATTATCAGAATGGAATTCAGAAATGGAAGGAGAGAAAAAAATATATGAAAAGATGGAACGAAAACCTGGGAAAAACAATAAAAAAAGAAGACTGGGAAAATATCTGGAGAACAAAGATTAAATACACATATAGACCTAAAAGAAAATTGGTTGAAGGTGGCACATAGATGGTACATGACCCCTCAAAAATTGAATAATTCGTATAAAAACATAAATATAAAATGTTGGAAATGCGGGAAGATGGAAGGTTCTTACTTCCACATAGAATCATAGAATCAAAGAGTTGGAAGAGACCTCCTGGGCCATCCAGTCCAACCCCATTCTGCCAAGAAGCAGGAATATTGCATTCAAACCACCCCTGACAGATGGCCATCCAGCCTCTGCTTAAAAGCTTCCAAAGAAGGAGCCTCCACCACACTCCGGGGCAGAGAGTTCCACTGCTGAACGGCTCTCACAGTCAGGAAGTTCTTCCTCATGTTCAGATGGAATCTCCTCTCTTGTAGTTTGAAGCCATTGCTCCCTTGCGTCCTAGTCTCCAGGGAAGCAGAAAACAAGCTTGCTCCCTCCTCCTCCCTGTGGCTTCCTCTCACATATTTATACATGGCTATCATATCTCCTCTCAGCCTTCTCTTCTTCAGGCTAAACATGCCCAGTTCCCTAAGCCGCACCTCATAGGGCTTGTTCTCCAGACCCTTGATCATTTTAGTCGCCCTCCTCTGGACACATTCCAGCTTGTCAATATCTCTCTTGAGATATTGACACCTTCAAATTGGTTGAAGGTGGCACATAGATGGTACATGACCGCTCAAAAATTGAATAATTCGTATAAAAACATAAATATAAAATGTTGGAAATGCGGGAAGATGGAAGGTTCTTACTTCCACATGTGGTGGTCACGTCCAAAAGCAAAATTATATTGGAGAAAAATTCACAAAATAACACAGGAATTCCTAAACATAAAATTGCTATTTAGACCAGAGGTATTTCTGTTAGGAATATTTGACTCAAAAATGGAAAGAAATACAGATAAACTCCTTTTCTTACTGAACACAGTGTTGAGGTTCAGCCTGAGTTTGAACTTGAACCTGATTCTCTGTTTGTTCCTCCTGATGCTAATGAAAGTCTATTTACTGATGCTAGTGGAAATGTACCTTTTGATGCCAATGCTCCTGAAATTAGTGAGGAAGAAACTGCTGTAGGTTTGGAAAATGCCAATGTTCCTGAAATTAGTGAGGAAGGAACTTCTGTAGATTTGGAAAATGAAAGTACCAGTGTTCATGAGAATGTTTCAGAGGGAAGCCTTGAACTTTCCCTCCCTTCTGCACCTGGGAACTGTAATGACAACAGAAGGGGCCAAATTTGGGGAGACAGAAGTAAAACACTCAGTTTGCGTCGATCCTCCCGAATTCAAGAATTAAAAACATTGGCTTCAAAACAGAAGGGCGGTTCACGGAACCGATTCTTGAGTTTTAATTGCAATACGCCAGGCTGATTGTCTCAGTTCAGGCATTGTTTCAGAATTGATGAAGACCTTGGCAGTTCTCCCGGTTCCCTGGCCATAGTTTGGGAAGATTTCTAGTATATCAAGTACGGTTAGTGGATTGCTAACAGGTTCCAGTATTTTACAGTGAGGCTTTGGGTTTTGCTTTGTCCATTTAAATTCATGTTTGCTGATTTTGCTGTGGCTTTTGACTTTGCATTTTTCCTTTATTTTGTAACCATTTTTTCTTCAATAAAAAAGGATTGTTTTTCACAGTCAAGTGTGGTGGAGAGTTATCTTAGGGCCTCGTTCCCTGCTCTGGTTTGCAACAGTGTCTCATAAAGTGCATTTAGGACATATTGCTCAGGATTCCTTATTCTGGGAAGGCACACTGGAACAACCACGTTTTCAGGCTCCTCCTAAAGACTGCCAACGTTGGAGCATGTCTGATGTCCCTGGGGAGTGAGTTCCAGAGTCGGGGGGCCACCACCGAGAAGGCCCTGTCCTTCGTTCCCACCAATCGCGCTTGCGATGCAGGTGGGATCGTGAGCAGGGCCTCTCCAGATGAATAAAGAGATTGTGTGGGTTCGTATACGGAAATGCGGTCACGCAGGTAGATGGGTCCCAAACTGTTTAGGGCTTTGTAGGTAAGCACCTGCACCTTGAATTGGGTCCGGAAAATGAACAGCAGCCAATGGAGCTCCTTAAACAGGAGGGTTGACCTCTCCCTGTAAGGAGCACCAGTTAACCAGTTAATAATTCCCAAGACATGTGCCTGGTAGCATGAGTATGCAACTGAAGGGTTAAAGTCACTCAGAGGAGATTCCATCTGAACATTAGGAAGAACTTCCTGACTGTGAGAGCCGTTCAGCAGTGGAACTCTCTGCCCCGGAGTGTGGTGGAGGCTCCTTCTTTGGAAGCTTTTAAGCAGAGGCTGGATGGCCATCTGTCAGGGGTGATTTGAATGCAATATTCCTGCTTCTTGGCAGAATGGGGTTGGACTGGATGGCCCAGGAGGTCTCTTCCAACTCTTTGATTCTAGGATTCTATGATTCTAGAGCCTAGAGAGGCTGGACCAGAATGACACCTCCAGTCAAGTCAGATAGACGTAATGTCCAAGGTGTCAACACAGAGATACGTTATGATTTATCACTGTCAGCCATGTGTCTTATCTCTTTCTTCCACTTTGACCATCTGAGTGTGAGTAACTGTAAATAGTTTGGAATGATTATTTATTAATTAATTATTTAAAGCATTTATATTCCGCCTTTGTCACCCTGAAGGGGACTCAGGGCAGAGCACAACATATAAATGGCATATAAACGGTAGACATTCATTGCCAAACATATTAGACCAGGGGTCCTCAAACCTTTTAAACAGAGGGCCATACCTGTCGTAATATACACTGCTGGCATCATAAACTGGACGCAGACAGAACGGGACAATTTGGACAGAAAAACAAGAAAACTCATGCCCATTCAGAATTCACTCCATCCTCGCAGTGATGTTGACCGGCTCTATCTGCCTAGAGGACTCTTACAAGTCAAACAAGCAGTTGAAGAAGAAAAACACGAGGCCCTGGCAGAAGATGTCAAGGAAAGCCAAGAAACCTGCTTTAATTGAAGTCAATAACACTTTTCAATGGAGAAAAAGTTGCGGGCCTGAAAATAGTTGTTCTTTTATGATTTTGGGGTGCTGAAAACGAAAATGACATTTAAAAATGTATATTGGCTCTAGTTCTTATGATATAAGCAATCACGTGATCACGTATGGTTGAAAAAATGCATGTTGCGACTTACACTATGGAAGATTCTAGAATACTCTAGAAAGTTTGATGACGCAGTATTAGTGCCATGTGCAAAAGAAGGAAGCCCTATATAAGGCCAGACTTTTGAACGGTGAGGGTCAGTCAGTTGAAGACTGAGACAGTCTCGTTAAACATCGTTAAACATCGTTTGACATTGTTCTTTTTACTGTAGTGATGCCTCCTCGCACGTGTGTCAATAAAGCACTATGGAAAAAAGAGATCAAGGCCAATGGACTCCGTCAATGCTGTCAGACTCCTGCTGGAGCATTGGAAGAGGGAATCCTTTCCTTGAATACAAAAGAAAAGTCAAGAGAAGCAAACAGGATATAAACTCAAGTCACAATTAAAGTGACATTTAAACTTTCAGACTTTTCAACTGCACTAGGCCTACTAATCTAGTTTCTTGCTGCACAAACAATAGACTAATTAAATAAATATTTCTCATGTATAAACTATTGGCAATATAATTTGACTAAAATTTAGTAAATATTCACGGTTTACTGCATGTGCAGTAAGGTTAGGCGCATTATCATAATATTAACGAATTACCTATTGTGGAGAAAATTGAAATAGCTGTTGCATAAAAACCAGAGCCAATTAACACATTTAATTATTATATTTGAATTCAGCATGTTAAATTTATTAAGAAACGGCACATTTCGTTTCCGCAACTGAGAAAAACTGAAAATTTGTAGAACAGTGAATCGGAAACTTCTCAAAGCACAGCAGACAAAGAGTCAGTACAAGAAAACTGCACCCCAAACCAGAGCTGGCAGCTGGCACAACAAAGCATTACATGGAGAGTTCCTGGACAAAATGAAAGGAAAAGTTGACAAGGAGAAGACCTGGTGATGGCTCATGAATGAAACCCAGAAGAAGGAGACAGAAGAAGGCTTGATTCTTGCAGCCCAGGAGCAAGACATTGAACAAAGGCCATTAAGGCCAGGATTGAAAAATCAGCGGATGACTCAAAAAGGCAGGCTGTGCAAGGAAGTGGATGAAACCATGGACCATCTCCTCAGCTGCTGCAAGAAAATTGCACAGACGGACTACAAACAGAGGCACAACTCTGTGGCCCAGATGATTCACTGGAACTTATGTCACAAGGACCACCTGTCAGGAGTCAAGAACTGGTAAAGGGATAATAAACCCGCAAAGGTTGGGGAAAATGAACACGCAAAAATACTCTGGGACTTTAGAAACCAGACTGACAAAGTTTTGGAACACAACACACCAGACATCACGATTGTGGAAAAGAAAAAAGTCTGGATTATTGATGTCGCCATTCCAGGTGAAAGTCACATTGAGGAAAAATAACAGGAAAAACTCAGCCGCTATCAAGACCTCAAAATCGAACTGCAAAGGCTCTGGCATCAACCAGTCCAGGTGGTCCCAGTGGTCATCGGCACACTGGGTGCTGTGCCCAAAGATTTCAGCTGGCATTTGGAAACAATAAACACAGACAAAATCACTATCTGTCACCTGCAATAGGCCACCTGACTTGGATCTGCGTGCATCATTTGAAAATACATCACCCAGTCCTAGACGCTTGGGAAGTGTTCGACTTATAGAATCATAGAATCAAAGAGTTGGAAGAGACCTCATGGGCCATCCAGTCCAACCCCATTCTGCCAAGAAGCAGGAAAATTGCATTCAAATCACCCCTAACAGATGGCCAGCCAGCCTCTGTTCCAAAGCCTCCAAAGAAGGAGCCTCCACCACACTCCGGGGCAGAGAGTTCCACTGCTGAACAGCTCTCACAGTCAGGAAGTTCTTCCTCATGTTCAGATGGTAGTTTGAAGCCATTGTTCCATTGCGTCCTAGTCTCCAAGGACTAGGAGGGGCAGAAAACAAGCTTGCTCCCTCCTCCCTGTGGCTTCCTCACACATATTTATACATGGCTATCATATCTCCTCTCATCCTTCTCTTCTTCAGGCTAAACACGCCCAGCTCCTTAAGCCGTTCCTCATAGGACTTGTTCTCCAGACCCTTTATCATTTTGTGATACAAAATCCAGCATATAGATCTCGTTTGCTGGGACATACTGTGCTTTTGTATCAGAATAATAATAATAATAATAATAATAGGCAGTAAAGGTGGTCCCAGTGGTGATCGGCACACTGGGTGCAGTGCCTCAAGACCTTGGCCTGCACTTAAACACAATCGGCACTGACAAAATTACCACCTGCCAGTTGCAAAAGGCCACCTTACTGGGATCTGCACACATTATTTGCCAATAGTCCAGAGGACAGGAGCAGAATTCAAAACGATCTTGACAGATTAGAGAGATGGGCCAAAACTAACAAAATGAAGTTCAACAGTGACAAATGCAAGATACTCCACTTTGGCAGAAAAAACCAAATGCAAAGATACAGAATGGGGGACGATGCCTGGCTCGAGAGCAGTACGTGTGAAAAAGATCTTGGAGTCCTCGTGGGGAGGAAGGGGAACACGAGCCAACAATGTGATGTGGCAGCAAAAAAAGCCAATGGGATTTTGGCCTGCATCAAGAGGAGCATAGTGTCTAGATCTAGGGAAGTCATGCTACCCCTCTATTCTGTTTTGGTTAGACCACACCTGGAATATTGTGTCCAATTCTGGGCACCACAATTCAAGAGAGATATTGACAAGCTGGAATGTGTCCAGAGGAGGGCACTAAAATGATCAAGGGTCTGGAGAACAAGCCCTATGAGGAGCGGCTTAGGGAACTGGGCGTGTTTAGCCTGAAGAAGAGAAGGATGAGAGGAGATATGATAGCCATGTATAAATATGTGTGAGGAAGCCACAGGGAGGAGGAGGGAGCAAGCTTGTTTTCTGCTTCCCTGGAGACTAGGACGCAATGGAACAATGGCTTCAAACTACAAGAGAGGAGATTCCACCTGAACATGAGGAAGAACTTCCTGACTGTGAGAGCCGTTCAGCAGTGGAACTCTCTGCCCCGGAGTGTGGTGGAGGCTCCTTCTTTGGAAGCTTTTAAGCAGAGGCTGGATGGCCATCTGTCAGGGGTGATTTGAATGCAATATTCCTGCTTCTTGGCAGAATGGGGTTGGACTGGATGGCCCAGGAGGTCTCTTCCAACTCTTTGATTCTATGATTCTATGATTCAATACATCACACAGTCCTAGACACATGGGAAATGTCCGATGTGTGATCCAATACAACAGCCAGCAGAGTGATCTTGTTTGCTGTGGATTCATCTTGTTGTGTTTCAAATAGTAATAATACAACGTTAAGCCCAAGGAAGGGACTCCTAATGGCCCTGGACCCCTCCAGTTAATGCCCCAAAGGAGGAAAGCGGCTCTTACCTGCCCAAAGCATTTCGCATCCGAGAGGCAAAGGCTGCCGAGTCTCACCTGGCCTGCGGGTGGGACACAAAGCAGCCACCTGTCGGCATCAATGATGGATGAGGCTGCCTATTGGGTTACCTGTTTGCGCTGGTCACCTTTGGGCTGAATAGCAAAGGCCCCTCTGGGTCCCTAGGGCAATGCAACTTCGTAAGGCGTTAATTGCTATTTTAATGGGCAATTTAATATTAATTTCTAGCTGCCTTGGGAGAAAGGCAGCATGCAAACGCAACATACAAAATACAACAACTAGGTTTGTTTCAACTGCTTTGAATTGCCTTGAGTTCCATACTGGGAAAACATCATCCTTGTCGTATTGTCGAAGGCTTTCATGGCTGGAATCACTAGGTTCTTGTGGGTTTTTTCAGGCTATATGGCCATGTCCTAGAGGCATTCTCTCCTGACGTTTCGCCCGCATCTATGGCAAGCATCCTCAGAGGTAGTGAGGTCTGTTGGAAATAGGACAATGGGTTTATATATCTGTGGAATGGCTGGGGTGGGGCAAAGAGCTCTTCTCTGCTGGAGCTAGGTGTGAATGTTTCAACTGACCACCTTCATTAGCATTTGAAGGCCTGCCTGAGCCTGGGAATATCTTTTGTTGAGAGGTGTTAAGATGTGCCTGGTTGTTTCCCCTCTGCTGTTTTGCTGTTGTAATTTTAGAGTTTTTTAATACTGGTAGCCAGATTTTGTTCATTTTCATGGTCTCATCCTCATTGTTTTTTATTATAAAAGTCTTACAGTAATAGATAGAATATGTTGGTATACGTCCCCAAAACTTATAAATTATTATTACTCCTGTATAGTCGAAGGCTTTCATGGCAGGAATCACTGGGTTGTTGTAGGTTTTTTCGGGTTATATGGCCATGTTCTAGAGGCATTCTCTCCTGACATTTCGCCTGCATCTATGGCAAGCATCCTCAGAGGTAGTAAGGTCTGTTGGAACTAGGAAATTGGGTTTATAGTATATCTGTTGAATGATCAGGGTGGGAGAAAGGACTCTTGTCTGCTGGAGCGAGGTGTGAATGTTTCAACTGAGCACCTTGATTAGCATTTGATGGCCTGGCAGTGCCTGGGGCAATCATTTGTTGAGAGGGGGTTCTGTGTGGGAGGTTTGGCCCAATTCTATCATTGGTGGGGTTCATAATGCAATTTGATTGTAGGTGAACTATAAATCCCAGCAGCTACAACTCCTAAATGTCAAGTCTCATTTCCCCAAACTCTACCAGGGTTCACATTTGGGCATATTGAGGATCTGTGCCAAGTTTGGTCCAGATCCATCATTGTTTGAGTCCACAGTGCTCTCTAGATGTAGGTGAACTACAACTCCCAAACTCAAGGTCAATGCCCACCAAATTCTTCCAGTATTTTCTATCGGTCATGGGAGTTCTGCGTGCCAGGTTTGGTTTAATTCCATTGTTGGTGGAGTTCAGAATGCTTTTGATTGTAGGTGAACTATAAATCCCAGCAACTATAACTCCCAAATGACAAAATCAACCCCATCAGTATTCAAATTTGGGCATATTAGGTATTTGTGCCAAATTTGCTCCACTGAATGAAAGCACATCCTGCATGTCATATATTTACATTACGATTCATAACAGGAGCAAAATGACAGTTGTGAAGCAGCAACGAAATAAATGTTATGGTTGGGGGTCACCACAACATTAGGAACTGTATTTAGGGGTCGCGGCATTAGGAAGGTTGAGAAACACTGTTCTAGAGGCATTCTCTCCTGACGTTTCGCCTGCATCTATGGCAAGCAGCCTCAGAGGTTGTGAGGTCTGTTAGAACTAGGAAAAAGGGTTTATATATCTGTGGATCTATAAACCCGTGGGACAAAGGACTCTTGTCTGCTGGAGCTAGGTGTGAATGTTTCAACTGACTACCTTGATTAGCATTCTTTGTCCCACCCTCGTCATTCCACAGATATATAAACCCATTTTCCTAGTTTGCAACAGACCTCATAACATCTGAGGATGCTTGCCATAGATGCAGGCGAAACGTCAGGAGAGAATGCCTCTAGAATACGGCCATATAGCCCAAAAAAACCTACAACAACCCAGTGAGGTCTGTTAGAACTAGGAAAAAGGGTTTATATATCTGTGGATATATAAACCCGTGGGACAAAGGACTCTTGTCTGCTGGAGCTAGGTGTGAATGTTTCAACTGACCACCTTGATTAGCATATAATGGCCTGGCAGTGCCTGGAGCAATCTTTTGTTGAGAGGTGATTAGATGTTCTCGTTTGTTTCCTCTCTGTTGTTGTGCTGTTGTAATTTTAGAGTTTTTTTTTAAACTTGTAGCCAGATTTTGTTCATTTTCATGGTTTCCTCCTTTCTGTTCAAGTTGTCCACCTGCTTGTGTATTATTATTACTCCTACAGCTACTACTATTACTATGGACATCTAGTGACAGATAGAATGTGGTTTTAAGAGTAATATATATTCCAATTCCTGAATAAAAATATTATTATTATTAACATGACGATGCAATGATGATGGCGATGTCATCCAGCATTGCCCTTTTAGTGGGAGAAAACCTGCCTTGAGACCCAAATAGTAATAATAATAATAATAGTTATTATTTATTTATTTATTTATTTATTTCCTGCATTTATTAACCGCCGCTCTCAGCCCTAGGGCGACTCGTGGCGGTGTACAGCACATAAAAGACAATTTACAATGAGCCAAGACAACAAAACTGACATATCACTAATACACAACATCTAATTATACTAAAATAATCCGCTCCGTCTTATCGTGGAATCATAATCAATCTCGTAGTCGTAATCCATTCCAGTTGTCATTTCCAGTAACATAGCACTCAGTTGAATGCCATCTCGAAAAGCCACGTCTTAAGGCTTTTTCGAAAGGACATGAGGGAGGGCGCCTGTCTGATGTGTGCAGGGAGAGTGTTCCATAGCCGGGGGGCCACCACCGAGAAGGCCCTCTCCCTCGTCCCCGCCAGACGTGCCTGTGAGGCAGGCGGGATCGAGAGAAGGGCCTCCCCAGATGATCTCAAGGTCCTCGTGGGCTCATAGGTCGAGATGCGGTCCGCAAGGTACTTTGGGCCGGAACCGTTTAGGGCTTTGTAGGATAGCACCAGCACCTTAAATTGGGCCCGGTAGCAAATCGGCAGCCAGTGGAGCTGGAACAACAAGGGCGTTGTATGCTCCCTGCGTCCTGCTCCTGTTAACAACATGGCTGCCGCGCGCTGGACTAGCTGAAGCTTCCGGGCCGTCTTCGAGGGCAGCCCCATGTAGAGAGCGTTGCAGTAGTCAAGGCGGGATGTGATGTTGTGGTTCAGCACCAACTTGATGGAAATGGGAGTGAGGAGCTTGATGGGAATGGTAGTGCAGATGTGGGCTCTCAGTTTTCTTCCCATGAATTTAGAGACAGGCAATTTAGAGACAGGTCTTTTTTTTTTTTTTTTTTTTTTAAACATTTTATTTTTTATTTTTCAAAGGACATTTTTTTCAATACATCCAATCACCCAGTGCTAACCCTTCACCCCTGACCAGCCAATTACAGTATTTATTCCCAAAAATCAGTTGTTTCTATTACAGGTTTGGTCCCCTTACCTTCTATATATACATATTCTATCAATTTCCCCCAAATCTTCCCAAAATCATCTTTTTTTGATAATCCTCTTTTAACCTTAATGTTTCCTGTCAGTTTATCATTTATTGCGATGTCCCAGATCTCCTTATACCACTCTTCCAATTGACACTCCCCTCCTTCTTTCCATTTTTTAGCTATTAATAATCTTGCTGCTGTGACCAAATTGGCAATTAATTCTTTTAGTTCTTTTGGTATTTTAACATTGTCAATAAATGACAGCAGTGCTATCTCAGGTGTTCCTGTTATCTCTATTTGGGTGATTTTTCTTATTTCTTGAAATACATTTTCCCAAAATATTTGAACATATTTGCAAGACCACCACATGTGTATATATGTGCCAGTTTCTTGACAGCCCCTCCAGCACTGCTTAGAATGTTTCTTGTCAATTTGATTTAATCTGATTGGTGTGAGGTACCACCTCCACACCACTTTATAATAGTTCTCTTTTATTCTTATTGACATATTTTTTAAAATACGCATATTCCACATTCCTTTCCAGTTTTGTGGGTCTATTACTTTATTACAGTCTAACTCCCACATTCTTTTAAGGTGGTCCTCCTCCTGGACTCCTTCTAGCAGCATTTTGTAGATATCACTTGTTATACCTTTTGTTCTTTCTTTTCCTTCCTTACTTCCTCTTTGGTTAATCATTTCTTCAAATTTGGTAAGTTCTCTCTCTCCTTTATATTTCTTTCTTATGTCCCTTAACCATCTTTCAAGTTGTAGAACTTTGTACCATCCAATGTTCCCTCCTAATAACTGGACCTTTATCTCATCTATATTTTTCATCTTTGATTCCCAATCTTTTAATTTCGTTATTCCTTTTTCCTTAAATTCACTTTCCAACTCCTTTTTGAGATTTATGGGGAAATTATTTGTAATCAACACCGGTGTTAATGGGGATATCGATGGTATTAATTTTTCTTCATATTTAGACCATATTCCCAGTATGTTTTTTAGAAAAGGGTTGTCTATTTTGTTATACCATTTCTTGTCTAGATTCCTAGTTTTCCCTATAAAGAAAATATATTCTAGTTTCATATCTATATCTTCACTCAATTTAGAGACAGGTCTGTGTCTTCAATGCTTTCACAAGATCGGAATGTGGTTGATAAGGCAGTTGCTGGGAAGCAAGGTCAGACAGTTGCGGGGCGGCAAGGCCGCCCAGGCCAGGTGTTGCGAAGGAGTTCGCGGCTAGCAGAGAAGTGTTGACCTCATCTGTGGGAAAACTGCTCGTTAAGGCTTGTTTGATGTTTGCTGTTTTGAAGTGTAACGTATAAGTAATCTGCCTGGAGACTTCTCCTGTGTTAGTTTCAACGTTGCAATATGGCTTGCAGTAGCTCCAGCTCGGGGGCTAGGGATTTAGAAACGACCGGCTTCATGTAACCTTAAGCTACTTCCTGGTGTTGGCTTCCTGCTTTGCTCCATGTCTCCTGCTCAAACTCCAAAGGATTATATTGAACTTTTTACCTTGTAACCACTGAATTTGTGCTGCTTTTACTTGATTGCTTCAATAAACTTCCTACCTCTCAAGATTGGCTGGTTTTGTCAGAGAAAGCAAGGTGAATCTATTCTGAGGCACAACATGTGACCAGAGCGTGTACCACCGTGGCCAAGTCAGACTTCCCAAGGTACGGGCGCAGCTGGCGCACGAGCCTAAGCTGTGCAAATGCTCCCCTGGTCACCGCTGAAACCTGGGGATCCAGGCTCAACGATGAATCCAGGGTCATTATTATTATTATTATTATTATTATTATTAAACTTTATTTATACCCCGCTACCATCTCCACAAGGGACTCGGTGCGGCTTACATGAGGCCAATCCCATAACACAACAATAAAAACAATAGCAACAGTAATACAAACAATAAATAAAACTCGTAAACAGAAAATAGCAATAAACATTAACAATAACACAGTGACGTTTAAAAACCTATGGCAGGGCCAAATGTACTAACTAAAATTTTTAAAACATAATGCTGGGCGTGACCAGGTGACATATAAACAGGATAGAAATTTTGGAGAGGGATAGAGCGTGCAGACAATCCTAGATCACTAATAAAGTGCGTTTAGGGACATATTGCTGGGAGTTTCCTTATTCAGAGAAGGCACACTGGAAAAACCACGTTTTCAGGCTCCTCCTAAAGACTGCCAACGTTGGAGCATGTCTGATGTCCCTGGGGAGTGAGTTCCAGAGTCGAGGGGCCACCACCGAGAAGGCCCTGTCCCTTGTTCCCACCAATCGCGCTTGCGATGGTGGCAGGTGCGCAAGCAGGGCCTCTCCAGATGATCGAAGAGATTGCATGGGTTTGTACACAGTGATGCGGTCATGCAGGTAGGTGGGTCCCAAACCATTTAGGGCAAGTTCTTGGTGGGATGGGCATCCCAAGCCACCTTGTCTCTCTCCTGAGGAATCTGTACAAGGACCAAGAAGCAACAGTCAGAACTGACCACGGAACAGGAGACTGGTTCAAGATTGGGAAAGGCGTACGGCAAGGCTGCATCCTCTCACCCAACCTTTTTAACTTGTATGCAGAACACATCATGCGAGGATGTGCGGGGCTGGATGAATGCAAAGCTGGGGTGAAAATTGCTGGAAGAAACATTCACAACCTCAGATATGCAGATGACACCACTCTGATGGCCGAAAGCGAGGAGGAGCTGAGGAGCCTTCTCATCAAGGTGAAAGAAGAAAGCGCAAAAGCCGGGTTGCAGCTAAACGTCAAAAAAACCAAGATTATGGCAACAAGAATGATTGACAACTGGAAAATAGAGGGAGAAACCGTGGAGGCCGTGACAGGGTTTGTATTTCTAGGTGCAAAGATGACTGCAGATGCAGACTGTGGCCAGGAAATCAGAAGACGCTTCCTTCTTGGGAGGAGAGCAAGGACCAGTCTCGATAAAATCGTAAAGAGTAGAGACATCAGACTGGCAACCAAGATCCATTGCCTAGTCCAAGCCATGGTCTTATTCCCTGTAGTCACCTACGGATGTGAGAGCTGGACCTTAGGGAAGGCTGAGCGAAGGAAGATCGATGCTTTTGAGCTGTGGTGTTGGAGGAAAGTTCTGGGAGTGCCTTGGACTGCGAGAAGATCCAACCAGTCCATCCTCCAGGAAATAAAGCCCGACTGCTCACTGGAGGGAAGGAGACGAGAGACAAAGTGGAAGTCCTTTGGCTACATCATGAGGAGACAGGAAAGCCTAGAGAAGGGAATGATGCTGGGGAAAGTGGAAGGCAAAAGGAAGAGGGGCCGACCAAGGGCAAGATGGATGGCATCCTTGAAGTGACTGGACTGACCTTGAAGGAGCTGGGGGTGGTGACGGCCGACAGGAAGCTCTGGCGTGGGCTGGTCCATGAGGTCACGAAGAGTCGGAGACGACTGAACGAATGAACAACAACAAAGGTAAGCACCTGCACCTTGAATTGGGACCGGAAAATGAACGGCAGTCAGTGGAGCTCCTTAAACAGGAGGGTTGACCCTTCCCTGTAAGGAGCACCAGTTAACAATCTGGCTGCCGCTCGTTGAACCAATTGAATCATAGAATCATAGAATCAAAGAGTTGGAAGAGACCTCCTGGGCCATCCAGTCCAACCCCCTGCCAAGAAGCAGGAATATTGCATTCAAATCACCCCTGACAAATGGCCATCCAGCCTCTGCTTAAAAGCTTCCAAAGAAGGAGCCTCCACCACACTCCGGGGCAGAGAGTTCCACTGCTGAACGGCTCTCACAGTCAGGAAGTTCTTCCTAATGTTCAGATGGAATCTCCTCTCTTGTAGTTTGAAGCCATTGTTCCGCGTCCTAGTCTCCAAGGAAGCAGAAAACAAGCTTGCTCCCTCCTCCCTGTGGCTTCCTCTCACATATTTATACATGGCTATCATATCTCCTTTCAGCCTTCTCTTCTTCAGGCTAAACATGCCCAGTTCCCTAAGCCGCTCCTCATAGGGCTTGTTCTCCAGACCCTTGATCATTTTAGTCGCTCTCCTCTGGACACATTCCAGCTTGTCAATATCTCTCTTGAATTGTGGTGCCCAGAATTGGACACAATATTCCAGGTGTGGTCTAACCAAAGCAGAATAGAGGGGTAGCATTACTTCCTTAGATCTAGACACTATGCTCCTATTGATGCAGGCCAAAATCCCATTGAAATTGAAAACTAGGTCGAGTGTGTGTCCAGCCTGATGGGTGGGTCCAGATATGACTTGTGATAGCCCCATGGTGTCATGGTGACCATGAAGTCTTGAGCCGCTCCTGTTAACGAGGTCTCTGCATGGATGTTAAAGTCCTCTCAACAAAAGATTTTCCCAGGCTCAGGCAGGCCTTCAAATGCTAATGAAGGTGGTCAGTTGAAACATTCACACCTAGCTCCAGCAGAGAAGAGGTCCTTGCCCCACCCCAGCCATTCCACAGATATATAAACCCCTTTTCCCCAATTCCAACAGACCTCACTACCTCTGAGGATGCTTGCCATAGATGCAGGCGAAACGTCAGGAGAAATGCCTCTAGAACATGGCCATATAGCCCAAACCCCCCCCCCCCACAAGAACCTAGATTTATCTATTGTTTTCAATTGTTATATTATTGTATTTGTTTGTATATTGCAGCATCAAATTGCTGCCGAGTGTAAGCCATCCTGAATCCCTCCCTAAGGGTTGAGAAGAACGGGGTAGAAATGCTGGAAATAATAAATAAATAAATAAGGCCAGGATCAAAAAATCAGCATATGACCCAAAATGCAGACTGTGCAAGGAAGCTGATGAAACCATGAATTATCTCCTCAGCTGCTGCAAGAAAATCACACAGACAGACTACAAACAGAGGCACAATTCTGTGGCCCAGATGATTCACTGGATCTTATGTCACCAGGACCA
Organism: Anolis sagrei; assembly: GCF_037176765.1. NCBI lineage: Eukaryota > Metazoa > Chordata > Lepidosauria > Squamata > Anolidae > Anolis > Anolis sagrei. The sequence continues at coordinate 4,757,021 of NC_090023.1, forward strand.
CCTGCCAGGAGTCAAGAACTAGTAAAGGGATCATAAACCCGCAAAGGTCATGGAAAATGAACACGTGGGACTTTCGAATCCACACTGACAAAGTTTTGGAACACAATACACCAGACATCACAATTGTGGAAAAGAAAAAAGTTTGGATTATTGATGTTACCATACTGGGTAATAGTCGAATTGACAAAAAACACCAGGAAAAAAACTCAGCCGTTATGAAGACCTCCAAATTGAACTGCAAAGGCTCTGGCATAAACCAGCACAGGTGGTCCCAGTGGTCATTGGCGCATGCCAAAAGATCTTAGCCGGCATTTGGAAACAATACACATCGACAAAATCACAATCTGTACAACTGTAAAAGGCCACTTGACTTGGATCTGCGCACATAATTCGAAAATACATCACACAGTCCTAGACGCTCGGGAAGGGTTTGATTTGTGAGTTTCATCTATGCTGATGATCATGCCATTACTGCTCAAGCAGGGAGCTTGAGACAGTAGAACAGAAGCTCTCCGAAGCTCTAGGTGCTCTGACTGCCTATGACAGGGAAAACCAGCTGATCCCTAATCCATCTAAAACACAGACATGTGCTTTTCATCTCAAGAACAGACAAGCATCCCGAGCTCTGAGGATTATTACCTGGGAAGGAATCCCACTGGAGCATTGCAACACACCCAAGTACCTGGGAGTCACTCTGGACCGTGCTCTGACCTACAAGAAGCACTGCCTGAACATCAAGCAAAAAGTGGACGCTAGAAACAATATCATATGAAAGCTGACTGGCACAACCTGGGGATCACAACCAGACACAGTGAAGACATCTGCCCTTGCACTATGCTACTCTGCTGCTGAGTACACATGCCCAGTGTGGAACACATCTCACCACGCTAAAATAGTGGATGTGGCTCTTAATGAGACATGCCGCATTATCACGGGGTGTCTGCGCCCTACACCACTGGAGAAATTACACTGCTTAGCCGGTATTGCACCACCTGACATCCACCGGGAAGTGGCAGCCAATAGTGAAAGGACCAAGGCAGAGACATCTCCAGCTCATCCCGTTTGGGTATCAGCCAGCACGTCAACGACTTAAATCTAGAAATAGTTTTCTAAGATCTACAGAGACACTCGTTGGAACACTTCAGCAAGCGAGAGTTCAAAAGTGGCAGGCTCAAACCCAGAACCTCAATCCGTGAGTGATACCAAATGAGAGACTCCCCCCTGGGCACACAGAAGACTGGGCGACATGGAAGTCGCTGAATAGACTGCACTCTGGCACCACGAGATGCAGAGCCAACCTGAAGGAATGGGGCCACAAAGTGAAATCCATGACATGCGAGTGTGGAGGAGAGCAAACCACTGACCACCTGCTGCAATGCACAAGGGAGGACCTTCTAGCGGCAACACCAGAGGCACTTCAAGTGGCCAGATACTGGTGAAAGGACATTCAATCAACTACCAAGCTTGCAAACTTTGTGTTCTGTTTGTTTGTTTGTTTGTTAAAAATGCAATGGAACTGTTTGGTCTGCTCCTGACACGATAAATAAATACTTGGACCTCATGTGCATGTGTGCTGTGTTGTTATGTACATACATGTAAATAAAATAATCATAGAATCATAGAATCAAAGAGTTGGAAGAGACCTCATGGGCCATCCAGTCCAACCCCATTCTGCCAAGAAGCAGGAACACTGCATTCAAATCACCCCTGACAGATGGCCATCCAGCCCCTGTTTAAAAGCTTCCAAAGAAAGAGCCTGCACCATGCTCCGAGGCAGAGAGTTCCACTGCTGAATGGCTCTCACAGTCAGGAAGTTCTTCCTCATGTTCAGATGGAATCTCCTCTCTTGTAGTAATGTCATCATCCATCATTGCTTTAAAAATCATGGTTGTTTTAGCAATTGTAACTTTCCTTGAGTCCCAAACTGGAAAAAACAATACTATAACAATAATACATTTTATTATAGAAATTTTGCAGTAGCAGACAAAATCTGCAAATACATAAATCTGCAAATGCAAACACAGAAGTAGGCTAGAAACTTCTGGGAGTACCAAAAGTTTTCCCAAACTCTTAAAACAAAATTGGACTTTAAAAGAAGAATCTTGTGGCCGGAAGGGAGGGAGGTCCGTTGGTCAGTCGGTCAGTTCCTAGCAGCGCAGCCTCTTGACGGCCCTGGAGAGCCTCTTCATGTCCTTGTCTCCCTTCGGCCACCGCCGGACCCAGGACAGGACTATCCGGCCATCCACTCTGCGTCCGGCAGCAAGGACCACGTCTCCGGCCACCAACTCTGGACAGGAGCAGGGCCCTTCATCCGACATCTCCAAAGCAAGGGGCCCTTGCAGCCCCTCTTGTGTCCAGCCTGGACCTTTGAAGATAATGGAGCGGCTGCGCAGCTCAGGGACCACCTCCAGGCCACTTTCGGACACCGAGACCGACCCAATGGTCATCTTTAAAGCTGTGGGAGTGAAAAAGGGTGGAACAGAGGTCAAAGGGCTGGCAGTCAGTTCATTCTTAGGGACATCCACACTGCAGTGGGATGCAACTTCGGCCCTCCAGGTGTTTTGGACTTCAACTCCCACAATTCCTAACAACCGGTTGTAATATTAATATTACTAATGTTCAGTAGTAGTACAATATTGCTTTAATCTTATATATTGTACTAGCTGTACCCGCCACACGTTGCTGTGGCCAACCCTCCCTCCCTCTTTCTCTCCTTCTTTCTTTCTCTCCTTACTTCCCTCTCTTTCTTTCCCTTCTTCTTTCTTCCTTCTCTACCTGTGTCTTTCCTCGCTTCCTTTGCTCTTTGGTTCCATCCTTCCTTCCTTCTCTCCCGCTTTTTCTCTTTCATTCCTTCTCTCCTTCTTTCCTTTCCTCTCTCCTTCCTTCCTTCTTTCACTTTTTTATTTCCTTCTCTCCTTCCTTCCTTCTCTCCTTCCTTCCTTCCTTCCTTCCTTCCTTCCTTCCTTCCTTCCTTCCTTCCTTCCTTCCTTCCTTCTCTACCTTTCTTTCTTTCCTTCCCTCCCTTCCTCCCTCTTTCTTTCTTCCTCCTCTCCTTCCTACCCTCTCTCTTTCCTTCCTTCTTTCACTTTTTATTTTTTTCTCTCCTTCCTTCTCATCCTTTCTTTCTATCTCTCCCTTCCTTCCTTCTCTCCTTCCTTCCCTCTCTCTTTCCTGCCTTCTTTCACTTTTGTATTTCCTTCTCTCCTTCCTTCTCTACCTTTCTCTTTCCTTCTCTCCCTCTTTCTCCCTTCTCTCCTTCCTTCCTTCTCTACCTTTCTTTCTTTCCTTCCTTCTTCCCCCCCTCCCTCTTTCTTTCTTCCGTCTCTCCTTCCTTCCCTCTTTCCTGCCTTCTTTCACTTTTGTATTTCCTTCTTCTTCCTTCCTTCTCTACCTTTCTTTCTTTCCTTCTTCCATTCCCTCCCTCTTTCTTCCTTCCTTCTCTCCTTCCTTCCCTCTTTCCTGCCTTCTTTCACTTTTGTATTTCCTTCTCTCCTTCCTTCTCTACCTTTCTCTTTCCTTCTCTCCCTCTTTCTCCCTTCTCTCCTTCCTTCCTTCTCTACCTTTCTTTCTTTCCTTCCTTCTTCCCTCCCCTCCCTCTTTCTTTCTTCCGTCTCTCCTTCCTTCCCTCTTTCCTGCCTTCTTTCACTTTTGTATTTCCTTCTTCTTCCTTCCTTCTCTACCTTTCTTTCTTTCCTTCTTCCATTCCCTCCCTCTTTCTTCCTTCCTTCTCTCCTTCCTTCCCTCTTTCCTGCCTTCTTTCACTTTTGTATTTCCTTCTTCTTCCTTCCTTCTCTACCTTTCTTTCTTTCCTTCTTCCATTCCCTCCCTCTTTCTTCCTTCCTTCTCTCCTTCCTTCCCTCTTTCCTGCCTTCTTTCACTTTTGTATTTCCTTCTCTCCTTCCTTCTCTACCTTTCTCTTTCCTTCTCTCCCTCTTTCTCCCTTCTCTCCTTCCTTCCTTCTCTACCTTTCTTTCTTTCCTTCCTTCTTCCCTCCCCTCCCTCTTTCTTTCTTCCGTCTCTCCTTCCTTCCCTCTTTCCTGCCTTCTTTCACTTTTGTATTTCCTTCTTCTTCCTTCCTTCTCTACCTTTCTTTCTTTCCTTCTTCCATTCCCTCCCTCTTTCTTCCTTCCTTCTCTCCTTCCTTCCCTCTCTCTTTCCTGCCTTCTTTCACTTTTGTATTTCCTTCTCTACCTTTCTCTTTCCTTCTCTCCCTCTTTCTCCCTCCTCTCCTTCCTTCCTTCTCTACCTTTCTTTCCTTCCTTCTTCCCTCCCCTCCCTCTTTCTTTCTTCCGTCTCTCCTTCCTTCCCTCTTTCCTGCCTTCTTTCACTTTTGTATTTCCTTCTCTCCTTCCTTCTCTACCTTTCTCTTTCCTTCTCTCCCTCTTTCTCCCTTCTCTCCTTCCTTCCTTCTCTACCTTTCTTTCTTTCCTTCTTCCCTCCCTCTTTCTTTCTTCTGTCTCTCCTTCCTTCCCTCTTTCCTGCCTTCTTTCACTTTTGTATTTCCTTCTTCTTCCTTCCTTCTCTACCTTTCTTTCTTTCCTTCTTCCATTCCCTCCCTCTTTCTTCCTTCCTTCTCTCCTTCCTTCCCTCTCTCTTTCCTGCCTTCTTTCACTTTTGTATTTCCTTCTCTACCTTTCTCTTTCCTTCTCTCCCTCTTTCTCCCTCCTCTCCTTCCTTCCTTCTCTACCTTTCTTTCTTTCCTTCTTCCATTCCCTCCCTCTTTCTTCCTTCCTTCTCTCCTTCCTTCCCTCTTTCCTGCCTTCTTTCACTTTTGTATTTCCTTCTCTCCTTCCTTCTCTACCTTTCTCTTTCCTTCTCTCCCTCTTTCTCCCTTCTCTCCTTCCTTCCTTCTCTACCTTTCTTTCTTTCCTTCTTCCCTCCCTCTTTCTTTCTTCTGTCTCTCCTTCCTTCCCTCTTTCCTGCCTTCTTTCACTTTTGTATTTCCTTCTTCTTCCTTCCTTCTCTACCTTTCTTTCTTTCCTTCTTCCATTCCCTCCCTCTTTCTTCCTTCCTTCTCTCCTTCCTTCCCTCTCTCTTTCCTGCCTTCTTTCACTTTTGTATTTCCTTCTCTACCTTTCTCTTTCCTTCTCTCCCTCTTTCTCCCTCCTCTCCTTCCTTCCTTCTCTACCTTTCTTTCTTTCCTTCTTCCATTCCCTCCCTCTTTCTTCCTTCCTTCTCTCCTTCCTTCCCTCTTTCCTGCCTTCTTTCACTTTTGTATTTCCTTCTCTCCTTCCTTCTCTACCTTTCTCTTTCCTTCTCTCCCTCTTTCTCCCTTCTCTCCTTCCTTCCTTCTCTACCTTTCTTTCTTTCCTTCTTCCCTCCCTCTTTCTTTCTTCTGTCTCTCCTTCCTTCCCTCTTTCCTGCCTTCTTTCACTTTTGTATTTCCTTCTTCTTCCTTCCTTCTCTACCTTTCTTTCTTTCCTTCTTCCATTCCCTCCCTCTTTCTTCCTTCCTTCTCTCCTTCCTTCCCTCTTTCCTGCCTTCTTTCACTTTTGTATTTCCTTCTTCTTCCTTCCTTCTCTACCTTTCTTTCTTTCCTTCTTCCATTCCCTCCCTCTTTCTTCCTTCCTTCTCTCCTTCCTTCCCTCTTTCCTGCCTTCTTTCACTTTTGTATTTCCTTCTCTCCTTCCTTCTCTACCTTTCTCTTTCCTTCTCTCCCTCTTTCTCCCTTCTCTCCTTCCTTCCTTCTCTACCTTTCTTTCTTTCCTTCTTCCCTCCCTCTTTCTTTCTTCTGTCTCTCCTTCCTTCCCTCTTTCCTGCCTTCTTTCACTTTTGTATTTCCTTCTTCTTCCTTCCTTCTCTACCTTTCTTTCTTTCCTTCTTCCATTCCCTCCCTCTTTCTTCCTTCCTTCTCTCCTTCCTTCCCTCTTTCCTGCCTTCTTTCACTTTTGTATTTCCTTCTCTCCTTCCTTCTCTACCTTTCTCTTTCCTTCTCTCCCTCTTTCTCCCTTCTCTCCTTCCTTCCTTCTCTACCTTTCTTTCTTTCCTTCTTCCCTCCCCTCCCTCTTTCTTTCTTCTGTCTCTCCTTCCTTCCCTCTTTCCTGCCTTCTTTCACTTTTGTATTTCCTTCTTCTTCCTTCCTTCTCTACCTTTCTTTCTTTCCTTCTTCCATTCCCTCCCTCTTCCTTCCTTCCTTCTCTCCTTCCTTCCTTCTTTCCTGCCTTCTTTCACTTTTGTATTTCTTTCTCTCCTTCCCTCCTTTTTCTCTCCCTCCTTCTTTCCTTCCTTTCTTGCCCCTTTCTGTGCATATGTGTTTTGTGTGTGCATATATGTGTGTATATATATGGCTTTGCACATGCGTTGTAATGCCTTTTTTTGGGGGTGTGTTTTGGCTTTTTAAGTCTCATCCACTGCATTTTCCAGTGTTTTTAGTAGTGATGGTCACTCGTTGGCCTGAGAGGTGTCTTGTGTCCAAATTTGGTGTCCATTTGTCCAGTGGTTTTTGAGTTCTGTTAATCCCACAAATGAACATTACATTTTTATTTATATAGATTGTATATAATCGTAATATTAATAGCATTCATGATAATAACAGAAATAATACCATATTTGTTTGGTGATTTGTTTACCTGCCTCTGCTCATGGCGCAAGGTGGTGTCCAATATAGACAACATACATAGAAATACATAAATATATAGTACATAAATACATAAACTCACCAAAGTCCTGGCTGCAGAGGATTTCCAGGAGGTCCTTCTCTTTGCTGAGACAGGCCGTGCACACTGCACCTGTAGCGGCAAATGGGGAATGAAAACGGCTGGGACGAGACCCCACTTTGGAGGTCTCAAAGGGCATAGGGTTTTGGGGGTCAGAGGTCACCCCGGCCCATAACATTCCCAGGCCCAAACCTGATGCTGAAAGGCAGGCTCTGGGGAAAGGAATGGCCACCTTAACCCATTTGCTTCCAACCAGAAGGAGGGTGCAGAGAAGAGTAGAGGGTGAGTCCTGGCACCATGACTAGGAAGGAGGGAAGATAATAAGGGAACCTTTGCCATCGATGGGCAGGATTCTGGCCAGAGTGTCCGACTCACCCATGACCCATGTTCTCACTAGTGGACATTGGCCATTGAAGGGCAGGATTCTGGCCAGAGTTTTGGACTCACCCATGACTCATGTTCTCACTAGTTGACATTTTCCATCAATGGTCAGGATTCTGGTCAGTGCCAGACTTAATCTTGACCCATGTTCTGACTAGTGGACATTGATGGACAGGATTCTGGACAGTGCTGGACTTAATCTTGACCCATGTTCTGACTAGTGGACATTGATGGACAGGATTCTGGACAGAGTGCTGGACTTAATCTTGACCCATGTTCTGACTAGTGGACATTGGCCCTTGAAGGACAGGATTCTGGCCAGAGTGTCGGACTTAATCTTGACCCATGTTCTCAGTAGTGGACATATGCCATTGATGGACAGGACTCTGAACCTTGACCCATGTTCTCACTCATGAACATTTAGCACCGATGGGCAGGATTCTGGCCAGAGTGCTGGTCTTAATCTTGACCCATGTTCTGACTAGTGGACATTGGCCATCGATGGGCAGGATTCTGGCCAGAGTGTCAAACTCACCTATGACCCATATTCTCACTAGTGGACATTGGCCATTGATGGACAGGATTCTGACCAGAGTGTCGACTCACACATGACTCATGTTCTGTCTAGTGGACATTGTCCATTAATGGACAGGATTCTGGCCAGAGTGCTGGACTTAATCTTGACCCATGTTCTGACTAGAGGCCATTGGTCATTGATGGGCAGGATTCTGGCATGAGTGTCCAACTCACCCATGACCCATATTCTCACTAATGGACATTGGCCATTGATGGGCAGGATTTTGGCCAGAGTTTTGGACTTAAACTTGACTCAAATTCTCACTAGTGGACATTTATCATCAATATGTAGGATTCTGGCCAGAGTGTCCGACTCACCCATGACCCATGTTCTCACTAGTGGACATTGGCCACTGATGGGCAGGATTTTAGCCAGAGTCTCTGACTTAATCTTGACTCAAGTTCTCACTAGTGGACATTTATAATCAATAGGTAGGATTCTGGCCAGAGTGTCCGACTCACCCATGACCCATATTCTCAGTAGTGGACGTTGGCCATTAATGGACAGGATTTTGACCAGAGTGCTGGACTTAATCTTGACCCATGTTCTTTCTAGTGGACGTTGGCCATTGATGGACAGGATTCTGGCCAGAGTGTTTGACTCACCCATGACCCATATTCTCACTAGTGGACATTGACCATCGTTGGGCAAGGTTTTTGGCTAGAGTGTTCTGACTAGTGGACGTTGGCCACTGATGGACAGGATTCTGGCCAGAGTGTCCAACTCACCCATGACCCATGTTCTCACTAGTGGACATTGGCTATTGAAGGGCAGGATTCTGGCCAGAGTGCTGGACTCACCCATGACTCATGTTCTCACTAGTTGACATTTACCATCAATGGTCAGGATTCTGGTCAGTGTCAGACTTAATCTTGACCCATGTTCTCACTAGTGGACATTGGCCATTGATGGGCAGGATTCTAGCCAGAGTCTCGGACTTAATCTTGACCCATGTTCTGACTAGTGGACATTGGCCATTGAAGGGCAGGATTCTGGCCAGAATGTCTAACTGACCCATATTCTCACTAGTGGATGTATACCATTGATGGACAGGATTCTGGCCAGTGTTTAACTGACCCCTGACCCATGTTCTCCATAGTGGACATATGCCATTGATGGACAGGACTCTGAACCTTGACCCATGTTCTCACTCATGAACATTTAGCATCAATGGACAAGATTCTGGCCAGAGTGTCGGACTTAATCTTGACCCATGTTCTGACTAGTGGACACTGGCCATTGAAGGGCAGGATTCTGGCCAGAGTCTAAGACTTAATCTTGACTCAAGTTCTCACTAGTGGACATTGGCCATTGAAGGGCAGGATTCTGGCCAGAGTCTCGGAATTAATCTTGACCCATGTTCTCACTAGTGGACATTGGCCATTGATGGGCAGGATTCTGGCCAGAGTCTCGGACTTAATCTTGACTCAAGTTCTCACTAGTGGACATTTATAATCGATAGGTAGGATTCTGGCCAGAGTGTCCGACTCACCCATGACCCATATTCTCACTAGTGGACGTTGACCATTAATGGACAGGATTTTGGCCAGAGTGCTGGACTTAATCTTGACCCATGTTCTGACTAGTGGACGTTGGCCATTGATGGACAGGATTCTGGCCAGAGTGTTCAACTCACCCATGACCCATATTCTCACTAGTGGACATTGGCCATTGTTAGGCAAGATTTTGGCCAGAGTGTTCTGACTAGTGGACGTTGGCCACTGAAGGACAGGATTCTGGCCAGAGTGTTCAACTCATCCATGACCTATATTCTCACTAGTGGACATTGGCCATTAATGGACAGGATTCTGGCCAGAGTGCTGGTCTTAATCTTGACCCATGTTCTCACTAGTGGACATTGGCCATTGATGGGCAGGATTCTGGCCAGAGTGTTCAACTCACCCATGACCCATATTCTCACTAGTGGACGTTGGCCATTAATGGACAGGATTTTGGCCAGAGTGCTGGACTTAATCTTGACCCATGTTCTTACTAGTGGACGTTGGCCACTGATGGACAGGATTCTGGCCAGAGTGTTCGACTCACCCATGACCCATATTCTCACTAGTGGACATTGGCCATTGTTAGGCAAGATTTTGGCCAGAGTGTTCTGACTAGTGGACGTTGGCCACTGAAGGACAGGATTCTGGCCAGAGTGTTCAACTCACCCATGACCCATATTCTCACTAGTGGACGTTGGCCATTAATGGACAGGATTTTGGCCAGAGTGCTGGACTTAATCTTGACCCATGTTCTTACTAGTGGACGTTGGCCACTGATGGACAGGATTCTGGCCAGAGTGTTCGACTCACCCATGACCCATATTCTCACTAGTGGACATTGGCCATTGTTAGGCAAGATTTTGGCCAGAGTGTTCTGACTAGTGGACGTTGGCCACTGAAGGACAGGATTCTGGCCAGAGTGTTCAACTCACCCATGACCCATATTCTCACTAGTGGACGTTGACCATTAATGGACAGGATTTTGGCCAGAGTGCTGGTCTTAATCTTGACCCATGTCCTGACTAGTGGACATTGGCCATTGATGGGCAGGATTCTGGCCTGAGTGTTCGACTCACCCATGACCCATATTCTCACTAGTGGACGTTGGCCATTAATGGACAGGATTTTGGCCAGAGTGCTGGACTTAATCTTGACCCATGTCCTGACTAGTGGACGTTGGCCATTGATGGACAGGATTCTGGCCTGAGTGTTCAACTCACCCATGACCCATATTCTCACTAGTGGACATTGGCCATTAATGGACACGATTCTTGCCAGAGTGCTAGACATAATCTTGACCCATGTTCTGACTAGTGGACATTGGCCATTGAAGCGCAAGATTCTGGCCAGAGTGTCGGACTTAATCTTGACCCATGTTCTCACTAGTGGTCATTTGCCATTGATGGGCAGGATTTGGGCTAGTGTCCAAACCTTTCCACTCGCTATGGGCTCACCTCCGTCCTCTTCCTCCTTGGGGGTCAGCGTTGGCGATTGTGGCCGCAGGGGAGGGACGCAGAGCCCCTCGTCCCCGGAAGGGAAGCGGCTGCAGTTGAGCATCTCCGGCCAGGGGAAGCCGAAGGCGGCCATGACAGGGGCACACCCCTCTTGGACACCTTGGCAGAGTGACCGGCAGGGGACGATGGGCTCCTCCATGTCCTCCAGGCAGACGGGGGCGAAGAGCGAGCAGAGGAACTTCTTGGTGTCGCGGTGGCAGCCTTTGCCCAGGAGCGGCACCCAAGCCCCCGCCTGCTGCACCACCTCCTTGGGGGTCTCGTGGCCCAAGAGGTTGGGCAGGCGCATCCGGCCATAGCCCACGCCACGGCATAAGGTCAAGCCGCCAGGTAGCGGGTGGCAACCGCCACGGCCGGAGGAAGGACGGACCCTGTGCCGGGGGAAGTCCAGCGAGGAGGCGGCAACGGAATAGCTCCAGGTGGCCAGCAGCAGAGCCCAGAGAGCCATTGGGAGCCTATAGAAAGAGAGACAGGCTGGGATAGCACATAAGGCAGGCTTGGGCACACTTGCGCCCTCCAGGTGTTTTGGATTATAATAATAATAATAATAATAATAATAATAACAACAATAATGATATAGTTGAAAGAGACCACATGGGTCATCTAGTCCAACCCCCTTCTGGGACAATCAAAACCCTCCTGACAGATGGTCGCCCAGCCTCAATAATAATTATTATAGCAATAATAATAATAATAATAATAATAATAATAACAATAATAAGATGATGAGGATGATGATGATGATGATGGGAGAGACTGCATGGGCCATCCAGTTCAACCCTCTTCTGCCCTGCAGGAAAAACAGACAAACCTCCCTGACAGATGGCCATCTAGCCTCAATAATAATTATTATAGCAATAATAATAATAATAATAACAATAATAGTAATAAGATGATGATGATGATGATGATGATGATGATGATGATAATGGAAGAGACTGCATGGGCGATCCAGTTCAACCCTCATCTGCCCTGCAGGAAAAACACACTGAAAACCTCCCTGACAGATGGCCACCCAGCCTCAATAATAATTATAACTATAACTATAATAACAACAACAACAATAATAATGTTGTTTATGATGATGATGATGATGATGATGATGATGATGATGGAAGAGACTGCATGGGCCATCCAGTTCAACCCTCTTCTGCCCTGCAGGAAAAACACACTCAAAGCCTCCCTGACAGATGGCCATCCAGCCTCAATAATAATTATAACTATAATAATAACAACAACAATAATAATAATGATATAGTTGAAAGAGACCACATGGGTCATCAAGTCCAACCCCCTTCTGGGACAATCAAAACACTCCTGACAGATGGCCGCCCAGCCTCAATAATAATTATTATAGCAATAATAATAATAATAATAACAATAATAGTAATAGTAATATGATGATGATGGAAGAGACTCCATGGGCCATCCAGTTCAACCCTCTTCTGCCCTGCAGGAAAAACACACTCAAAACCTCCCTGACAGATGGCCATCTAGCCTCAATAATAATTATTATAGCAATAATAATAATAATAATAATAACAATAATAGTAATAGTAATATGATGATGATGGAAAAGACTGCATGGGCCATCCAGTTCAACCCTCTTCTGCCCTGCAGGAAAAACACACTCAAAGCCTCCCTGACAGATGGCCATCTAGCCTCAATAATAATTATTATAGCAATAATAATAATAATAATAATAATAATAATAACAACAATAATAGTAATAGTAATAAGATGATGATGAGGATGAGCATGATGATGATGATGATGGAAGAGACTGCATGGGCCATCCAGTTCAACCCTCTTCTGCCCTGCAGGAAAAACACACTCAAAGCCTTCTTGACAGATGGCCATCTAGCCTCAATAATAATTATAACTATAACTATAACTATAATAATAACAATAATAATAACAATAACAACAACAACAACAACAATAATGGTATAGTTGAAAGAGATCACATGGGTCATCCTGTCCAACCCCCTTCTGGGACAATCAAAACCCTCCTGACAGATGGCCGCCCAGCCTAAATAATAATTATTATAGCAACAACAACAATAACAACAACAACAATAATGTGATGGTGTTGGAAGAGACTGCATGGGCTATCCAATTCAACCCTCTTCTGCCCTGCAGGAAAGAGATTACATGGGTCATCCAGTCCAATCCCCTTCTGGGACAATCAAAACCCTCCTGACAGATGGCCGCCCAGCCTCAATAATAATAATTATAGCAATAATAATAATAATAATAATAAGATGATGATGATGATGATGATGGAAGAGACTGCATGGGCCATCCAATTCAACCCTCTTCTGCCCTGCAGGAAAAACACACTCAAAGCCTCCCTGACAGATGGCCATCCAGCCTCAATAATAATTATAACTATAATAATAATAGCAACAATAATAATGATGTAGTTGAAAGAGACCACATGGGTCATCCAGTCCAAGCCCCTTCTGGGACAATCAAAACCCTCCTGACAGATGGCCGCCCAGCCTCAATAATAATTATTATAGCAATAATAATAATAATAATAATAATAAGGAAATGTGGAATCTCCTTTCCTGTAATGTGAGCCCATTTCTCCATTGAGTCCTAGTCTCCAGGGAAGCAGGGCATCTATTCTGAGGAATGAATGCATTTTCACATCACTTTAAACTGCCATAGTTCAATGTTATGGGATCATGGGAGTTGTAGTTTTGCAAGGTCTCTTGGCATTTCTGTGAATGAGTGCTTCAAACTACAACTTCCCAAGATATCACAGTATCTGGTGCATATGGATGCAGTTCGGTGACACTTTAAACTGCCTTGGCTCAATGTTATGGGATCATAGGAGTTGTAGTTTTGCAAGGTCTCTTAGCATTTCTGCCTATGAGTGCATCAAACTACAACTTCCCAAGATATCACAGTATCGGGTGCATAATGGATGCAGTTTGGTGCCACTTTAAGCTGCCATGGTTCGATGTTATGGGATCATGGGAGTTGTAATTTTGCAAGGTCTTTTGGCATATCTACCAATGAGTGCATCAAACTACAACTTCCCAAGGTATCACAGTATCCGGTGCATAATGGATGCAGTTTGGTGCCACTTTAAATTGCCATGGCTCAATGTTGTGGGATCATGGGAGTTGTAGTTTTGCAAGGTCTCTTGGCATACCTGCCAACGAGTCCATCAAACTACAACTTCCCAAGATATCACAGTATTGGGTGCATAATGGATGCAGTTTGGTGCCACTTTAAACTGCCATGGCTCAATGTTATTAAGTCATAGGAGTTGTAGTTTTGCAAGGTCCCTTCGCATTTCTGCCAAAGAATGCACCAAACTACAACTTCCTGAAGTCATGGGAGTTGTAGCTTTGCAAGGTCTCTTGGCCTATCTGTGAATTAGTGCATCAAACTACAGCTTCCCAAGATATCACAGTATTGGGTGCATAATGGATGCAGTTTGGTACCATTTTAAACTGCCGTGGCTCAATGTTATGGGATCATGGGAGTTGTAGTTTTGCAAGGTCTCTTGGCATTTCTGCAATGAGTGCACCAAATTACAACTTCCCAAGATAGCACAGTATCTGGTGCATAATGGATGCAGTTTGGCACCACTTTAAACTTCCATGACTTATTGTCAAGGGAGTTATAGTTTTGCAAGGCCTTGCCAAAATTCTTTGCCAAAAACTGATACAGTTCCCAGGTTTTTCTCTGCCAAAGACTTCTGGTAGTAAATACAACTCCCAGGTTTCCACACCATTGCTAAAGTAGGGTCAAACAAACTGAATTAATTTTGCAGTGCAGATGCACCCTTGATATACCTGCTGTGTGTTTGGGGATGGGTCCAGTTGCAAGGCCCCTTCCCCACAATGGGGGGGGGGCTTGAACCCCAATCCTTCATGCCCCCCCCCTTTCCTAAAAAGCAAAGCCTTGGAAACTCTGCTCTTTGCATGCAAAGACTTTCTCTTTGGAGCAAACCAGAAACCCTCTCTCAACCCATCCTGGTTGCTCCCCATTTGGGGGGTCCCCACCTCCCCAAGACCCCTAAAGACTAAGCTTCACCTATTAAGCAAAAAACAGTTTCACAAACCCTGCTTCTGGATGGTCCAAGAAGGAAGAAGAAAAGCAGGGAAACCTAAAAAGGAGGAAGGAAGGAAAGAAGGAAATGGGTGGTCCCTTTAAAGGACAGGAAGCCCCCCCCCAAAAAGGGAGGGGCAGCAGGGTCATAAAAGGGGAGGCTTGCAATGAGGAGGGCTGCAATAAGCCTTCTCCTTCCAAAACAATGGGAATGTGGGAAGGATAAAAAGGAAGAGGAGGAGAAAAGAAAGGGCTGGAAAGGACAAAGAGGCTGGGAATTGCCTTAGTCTGCCCATCTGCTTAGGGGTCAGGCTATATGACCTCAATCCCTACCTGGAATTATGAGGACTCCAACTGGACACAGGGCTATTCCAGGGAAAGTTTGGCCAATGAAGAAAAGGTTGAGACTAGGACTTTAAGAAGCTCAAGAAATGGGTTGAGGCCATGTAGTCTGGCCCCAGAGTCCGGCTTTGTGGGAAGGAGCATTCAAAGGGCATGCAGTCTGACCCCAGAGCCCAGGTTTGTGGGAAGGAGCACTCAAAGGGCATGCAGACTGACCCCGGAGCCCAGATTTGTAGGAAGGGGCACCCAAAGGGCATGCAATCGTACCCCAGAGCTCAAATTTGTGGGAAGAGGCACCCAAAGGGCATGCAGTCTGACCCCAGAGCCCAGATTTGTGGGACGAGGCACCCAAAGGGCATGCAGTCTGACCCTAGAGCCTAGATTTGTGGGAAGCGGAACCCAAAGGGCATGTAGTCGTACCCCAAAGCCCAAATTTGTGGGAAGGGGCCCCCAAAGGGCATGCAGTCTGACCCCAGAGCCCAGATTTGTAGGAAAGGGGCAGACAAAGGGTATGTAGTTCGACTCCAGAGTCCTGCTTTGTGGGAAGGGTCACCCAAAAGGCATGCAGTCTGACCCCAGAGCCCATATTTGTAAAAAGGCGCATCCAAAGGGCTTGCAGTCGTACCCCAGAGCCCAAATTTGTGGGAAGGGGCACCCAAAGGGCATGCAGTCTGACCCCAGAGCCCAGATTTGTAGGAAAGGGGCAGACAAAGGGTATGTAGTTCGACTCCAGAGTCCTGCTTTGTGGGAAGGGTCACCCAAAAGGCATGCAGTCTGACCCCAGAGCCCATATTTGTAAAAAGGCGCATCCAAAAGGCTTGCAGTCGTACCCCAGAGCCCAAATTTGTGGGAAGGGGCACCCAAAGGGCATGCAGTCTGACCCAGGAGCCCATATTTGTAAAAAGGCGCATCCAAAGGGCATGCAGTCGTACCCCAGAGCTCAAATCTGTGGGAAGGGGCATCCAAAGGGCATGCAGTCTCATTCCAGAGCCCGGATTTGTGGGAAGGGGCACCCAAAGAGCATGCAGTCTGACTCGAGTGCAGATTTGTGGGAAGGGACACCCAAAAGGCATGCAGTCATACCCCAGAGCCCAAATTTGTGGGAAGGGACACCCAAAGGGCATGCAGTCGTACCCCAGAGCCCAAATTTGTGGGAAGAGGCACCCAAAGGGCATGCAGTCTGACCCTGGAGTCTAGATTTGTGGGAAGGGGCACCCAAAGTGCAAGCAGTCGTACCCCAGAGCCCAAATTTGTGGGAAGGGGCACCCAAAGCGCAAGCAGTCATATCCCAGAGCCCAAATTTGTGGGAAGGGGCACCCAAAGGGCATGCAGTCTGACCCCGGAGCCCGGAATGAATATCGTTGCTGTGTGGAGCCATGGAAAGAAGCCTGCTGGTCCCCTCAGTCAGGAAGTTCTTTCTCATGTTCAGATGGAATCTCCTCTCTTGTGGTTTGAAGCCATTGTTCCATTGCGTCCTAATCTCCAGGGAAGCAGAAAATAAGCTTGCTCCCTCCTCCTCCCTGTGTCTTCCTCTCACATATTTATACATGGCTATCACGTCTCCTCTCAGCCTTCTCTTCTTCAGGCTAAACATGCCCAGCTCCTTAAGCCGCTCCTCATAGGGCTTGTTCTCCAGACCCTTGATCATTTTAGTCGCCCTCCTCTGGACACATTCCAGCTTGTCAATATCTCTCTTGAATTGTGGTGCCCAGAATTGGACACAATATTCCAAATATCAGCACCAGACACATTAAAACATTATCATCACAGTTAAAAGATCCAAATCGTCCAAAACCATCACTGTATAATACATTATAGAGTATATATATATATATATATATGATAATATAATTACCCAAACTCTATAATAGATATATTATAGATATAATATAATAGATATAATAGTTACCCAAACTAATATAGAATGTATAATAAAATATCATTAATAATGTATACTAAAATTATAATATAATAATAGATATAATATAGTTACCCAAACTAGTATATAATATATAATAAAATAATATATAATTTATAATGTATACTAAAATAATATATTAATAACAATATATATAAATAATATATATAATATAATAATAAATATAATATATAATAAAGCTATAAGGCAATTATGGCAGCAATTATATGAGTGCGAGCAATTATAAGAGGGATATGGCTTTGAAACTGACTTTTATCGCTTCAGGAAATAATATAATATATAGTTACCCAAACTAGTATATAATATATAATATAAAAATATATAATTAATAAAGTATACTATAATATATTAATAACAATATATAATATAATATTAATAGTAAATATAATATTATAATAAATATAATATAAATATAATATATAATAAAGTTACAAGGCAATTATGGCAGCAATTATATGAGTGCGAGCAATTAGAAGAGGGATATGGCTTTGAAACTGAAGGAAAGAAAGAAAGAAAAAGGGAAGGGAGGAAAAACTAAACTAAGCCTATTGCGCATGCGCAGCCAGTGTTTCGCAAGAAAAAAAAACCCCAAACACATCACGTGATCGCCTCCTGCGAGAAAAGGCAGGGCAGGAATGGAAATTTCCGCTCCGCCGTACGCAATGCGCATGCGTCCCCTTCAGACTGAGAGCGGATTGGCTAGCGCGTGAGCTCAGAGCCCGGCCTCCCTTTGGGATGATCACGTGAGCCAGCCCCACCCTCCCCAGCATTGCCAGAGTCCCCGGATGTTGACAGAGTCTAGAGTTGCCTTCACGTGACCGGAAGTGAGGGCGGAAGTGAGGGGGAAAGTGAAAAAGGAAGCACTGCGAGGGGAGCAGCGGCAGAGGGTCCGTCGGCGGGCCGGTGGGCGGCTTCTTCGGCCTCCTCGTCGTCCTCCGCAACCGCTGCCACCATGGGCTGTTGCTACAGCAGCGAGAACGAGGCCTCGGACCAGGTCTGGGCCCAAAGAATGGGGGGAAAGGGAGGGGCCCCTAAAGGTCATCAAGACCAAACCCAGAGGGACAAACCTGGGCCTTTTGGGGTTTGCTGTGGGCCCACTTTGGTGGTCATGAGGGTTCTGTGTGGGAGGTTTGGCCCAATTCTATCGTTGGTGGGGTTCAGAATGCTCTGTGATTCTAGGTGAACTATCAATCCTAGCAACTACAACTCCCAAATGTCAAGATTCCATTTCCCCCAAACTCCACTAGTGTTCACATTTGGGCATATTGAATAGCCATGCCAAGTTTGGTCCAGATCCATCACTGTTTGAGTCCACAATGATCTCTGGATGTAGGTGAACTACAACTCCCAAGCTCAATATCAATGCCCACCAAACCCTTCTAGTGTTTTCTGTTGGTCATGGGAGTCCTGTGTGCCAAGTTTGGTTCAATTCCATCATTGGTTGAGTTCAGAATGGTCTTTGATTGTAGGTGAACTATAAATCCCAGCAACTACAACACCCAAATGTCAAGATTCTATTTCCCCCAAATTCCACACGTGTTCACAGTTGGGCATATTGAGTATTCATGCCAAGTTTGGTCCAGATCCATCATTATTTGAATCCACAATGATCTCTTGATGTAGGTGAACTACAACTCCCCAACTCAACATCATTGTTTGTGTCCACAGTGCTCTCTGGATGTAGGCGAACTACAACTCCCAAACTCAACATCAACGCCCACGAAACCCTTCTAGTGTTTTCTGTTGGTCATGGGAGTCCTGTGTGCCAAGTTTGACCCAATTCCATCATTGGTTGAGTTCAGAATGGTCTTTGATTGTAGGTGAACTATAAATCCCAGCAACTACAACTCCCTAATGACAAAATCAATTTTTTTTAGTGAAGGACATAGATTGGACTATTACGTGTCTTGTGTCCAAATCTGGTGTCAATTCGCCCAGTGGTTTTTGAGTTCTGTTAATCCCACAAACGAACATTACATTTTTATTTATATAGATCAAAAGTATTGCATAAATTAGTATAAAACCCATAAAAATAGAAGGAGCGCAAGTGGCTAAATATCTTTTGAACAAAAACGGGCAACAGCATTGTCTGTAGCCTCCAACAATTTTTCCTCTGTACATGAAGCAGGACACAATGGATAAGTATACAGATGCAGAGTTGTCTGTTCTGCTCCACGGTGGTCCACTCTCTCGTTACATCCCGAATAGACTACTTTATTTATTTATTTATTTATTTATCTATCGTGTCAGGAGCAGCCAGACAGTTTGTATTACATTTTTGACAGAACAAACAAACAAACATACAAAAGACACAAAGTTTGCCAGTTTGGTAGTGGATTAAATGTCCTTTGACCAGTATCTGGCTTCTTGGAGTGCCTCTGGTGTTGCCGCAAGGAGGTCCTCCATTGTGCAAGTGGCAGGGCTCAGGGTGCATTGCAGCAGGTGGTCTCTGGTTTGCTCTTCTCCGCACTCGCATGTCGTGGATTCCACTTTGTGGCCCCATTTCTTAAGGTTGGCTCTGCATCTCGTGGTGCCAGAATGCAGTCTGTTCAGCTCCTTCCAAGTCGTCCAGTCCACTGTGTGCCCAGGGGGGAGTCTCTCATTTGATATCAGGTTCTGGGTTTGAGCCTGCCACTTTTGGACTCTCACTTGCTGGGGTGTTCCAGCAAGTGTCTCTGTAGATCTTAGAAAACTATTTCTAGATTTAAGTCGCTGACATGCTAGCTGATACCCAAACAGGGGATGAGCTGGAGATGTCTCTGCCTTGGTCCTTTCACTATTGGCTGCTACTTCCCGGCGGATGTCAGGTGGTGCAATACTGGCTAAACAGTGTAATTTCTCCAGTGGTGTAGGGCGCAGACACCCTGTGATAATGCGGCATGTCTCATTAAGAGCCACATCCACTGTTTTAGCGTGGTGAGATGTGTTCCACACTGGGCATGCATACTCAGCAGCAGAGGAGCACAGCGCAAGGGCAGATGTCTTCACTGTATCTGCTTGTGATCCCCAGGTTGTGCCAGTCAGCTTTCGTATGGTATTGTTTCTAGCACCCACTTTTTGCTTGATGTTCAGGCAGTGCTTCTTGCAGGTGAGAGCACAGTCCAGAGTGACTCCCAGGTATTTGGGTGCGCTGCAATGCTCCAGTGGGATTCCTTCCTTCTCAGGTCATCCTCAGAGCTCGGGATGCTTGTCTGTTCTTAAGGTGAAAGGCACATGTCTGTGTTTTAGATGGATTAGGGATCAGCTGGTTTTCCCTGTAATAGGCAGTAAGAGCATCTAGAGCTTCGGAGAGCTTCTGTTCTACCATCTCAAAGCTCCCTGCTTGAGCAGTGATGGCATGATCATCAGCATAGATGAAACTCTGTCCCTTCTGGCAGTGCGACCAGTATAAATCTGATAAAAATAGAAGGAGCACAGGCAGCTAAATATCTTTTGACCAAAAACGGGCAACAGCAACGACATTGTCTGTAGCCTCCAACAATTCTTCCTCTGTACATGAGGCAGGGCACAGCGGACAAGCATACAGATGCGGAGTTGTCTGTTCTGCTCCACAGTCACATAAGGTGTGGGTTTCTTTTAGGTGGTGCCATTTAGCCAGGTTGTCTTTTGATCTGCTCACTCCGCTTCTGAGTTTGTTCAGGGATTTCCAAGTGGCCCATTCTTGGTTTGCCCCTGGAGGAAGACCCTCCCTCTTGGGGGGCCATCCAGTTGGTATTTCCTGGTTGAGCTGCCCAGAAGGAGACCCTTGCTGTTGCTGGGGGAACGTCAAAAAGAGTCTTGGATCTCATGAAGGTTTTCCTTGACTTGAGTCTACTGGGAGGAGGCTGACAGCCATGCAGTGGGTGGCTGCTATGAGCTCACAGTGGCGCAATAGGTTATACCCTTGAGCCAGCAGGATTGGAGACAGACAGGCTGGAGGTTCGATTCCAGGGAGAGCGCGGATGAGCTCACTTTGTCAGTTCCAGCTCCCCATGTGGGGACCTGAGAGATGCTTTCCACAAGGATGGTAAAACATCAAAACATCCCGGCGTCCCCTGGGCAACATCCTTGCAGACGACCAATTCTCTTACACAAAGAAGCAACTTGCAGTTTCTCAAGTTGCTCATGACATGAAAAAAGTGGGTGGCTTTCACAGTGTTCAACCTTATTTCTCTCACATTTAGCCCCAACTTCCCATTTTAAACATTCCTATAAAGTACATATATTGATATTGGAGCCCCTGGTGGTGCAGTGGGTAAACCAACTGAGGTTGTTGACCGAAAGGTCGCAGGTTCGAATTCGGGGAGCGGC
Source organism: Anolis sagrei (assembly GCF_037176765.1). Lineage (NCBI taxonomy): Eukaryota > Metazoa > Chordata > Lepidosauria > Squamata > Anolidae > Anolis > Anolis sagrei. The sequence continues at coordinate 4,778,290 of NC_090023.1, forward strand.
GTGAGCTTCCGTTGTCAGCCTCAACTTCTGCCAACCTAGCAGTTAAAAAAAATGCAAATGTGAGTGGACCAATAGGTACCACTCTGGCGGGAAGGCAGTGGCACTCCCTGCAGTTAGGCCTATGGCCACATGATCTTGGAGGTGTCTACGGACAACGCTGAGCTCCACACCCCAGAGTTGGACACAACTGGACTTAATGTCAGGGAAAACTTTTACCTTTACTAAATTGATATTTATTGCATGGTGCAGTGGGTTAAACCACTGCGCTGCTGAACTTGCTGACCGAAAGGTCCCAGGTTCGCATCCGGGGAGTGGCGTGAGCTCCTTCTGTTAGCCCCAGTAGTTCAAACCTAGCAGTTCGAAAACATGCAAATGTGAGTAGATCAATAGGTACTGCTCCAGTGGGAAGGTAATGGCACTCGATGCAATCATGCTGGCCACATGACCACTTCCTAAATAGAAAACAGTTATGGTCAGGGAGCCCCTGGTGGCACAGTAGGTTAAACCACTGAGCTGCTGAGCTTGTTGACTGAAAGGTCGCAGGTTTGAATCCGGGGAGTGGTGTGAGCTTCCGTTGTCAGCCTCAAGTTCTGCCAACCTAGCATTTTCATGGTTTCCTCCTTTCTGTTGAAATTGTCCACATGCTTGTTGATGTCAGTGGCTTCTCTGTGTAGTCTGACATGGTGGTTGTTAGAATTGTCCAGCATTTCTGTTCTCAAATAATATGCTGTGTCCAGGTGGGTTCATCAGGTGCTCTGCTATGGCTGACTTCTCTGGTTGAAGTAGTCTGCAGTGCCTTTCATGTTCCTTGATTCGTGTTTGGGCAATGCTGCATTTGGTGATCCCTATGTAGACTTGACCACAGCTGCATGAGATACAGTAGACTCTGCAGGTGCCTGCCATAGATGCAGGTGAAACGTCAGGAGAGAATGCTTCTAGAACATGGCCATACAGGCCGGAAAACACACAACAACCTTATTATTAGCACATTGCTTTTATCATAAGATTATTGTTATAAAAAGCACATTACTTTTAACATAAGAATATTATTAATAATAACAATAACACATTACATTTTCATATGTTATTGTCTAATGTTTGTTGCTATTGTTTTAATGTTTATTGTTTTGCTTTATGAGTATTTATTGTTGTATTGCTATGCTGTTGCTTTATTGATGTGTTGGGCCTTGGCCTCTTGTAAGCCGCACCGGGTCCTTCGGGAGATGTTAGCGGGGTATAAATAAAGGTTAATAAATAATAATAATAATAATAATATGATTATTATTAATAGCACATTCCTTTTATTATATTATTATTCATAATAATAGTAGCACATTTCTAAGAACATGATTATTAGAACATTTTATCATAAGATTATTGTTAATAGCAACACATTACATTTATCATACAATTATTATTAATAGCACATTCCTTTTATCATGATTATTATTTGCACATTACTTTTATCATAAGAATATTATTATTAATAATAGCGTATTGCTTTTATCATAAGATTATTATTATTTGCACATTACATTTATCATAAGAGTATTACTAAGAGCACATTGCTTTTATCGTAATAATATTATTGTTGTTAATCATACATGACCTTTATCATTAGTGGGTTAAAGCACTGTGCCGGCAAGACTGAAGACTGACAGGTTCGAATCCGGGGAGAGGCGGATGAGCTCCCTCCATTAGCTCCAGCTCCTTATGCGGGGACATGAGAGAAGCCTCTCACAAGGATGATAAAACATCAAAAATCATCCAGGCGTCCCCTGGGCAACGTCCTTGCAGATGGCCAATTCTCTCACAACAGGAGCGGTTGCTCCTGACATGACCAAAAACAAAAAAATAGACTATTATTATCCATATTAATAGCACATCCCTTTTATCATAAGATGATGATGATTATGATTAATAGGGCATTATTATTATTATAAATATCAGATTGCTTTTATCATATGATCATCATAAAGTGATATTATTATTAATATTTACAATTCTGGAGACCAGAGTTTGAATCTCAACTGGAAGATTTTTGGCAACTCAGAAGAAGGCCTTGGCAAACCTCTTCTGAATAGTAAACCTAGTCTAATAATAATAACAATAAACACATTTTATTACCGTAGTTATTTGTCTCTTCATTCAGCTCAAGTCCGGGCACAACATAGTAAACATACAAGGATAAAACAAAGGACCAGAATACATATATTAATAATAATAAATTTTCCTTGTGCTCAAGGCAAGATACAACACAGATAAAACAAAACAACACATATATAAATATCTATATTAAAATACATGGGACAAACCATCTTCAATTGAAATAGTCACTGTAATATATCAATTTTATTATTTTTTATTGTCTCCCAACACTAGAGACCAGGTTTTGAATCCCTGCTGAGTGATTCTAGGCCAACTCAGAGGAAGATTTTGGCAAACCTCTGAATAAGTAAACCTTGTCAAGGGAACCCTCTGAGATGCAGTGTGGTATGATAATTAATAAAGATGATGATGATGATAATAATAATGGGTTTAGGTAGGTTTTTTCGGGCTTTATGGCCATGGTCTAGAGGCATTCTCTCCTGACGTTTATAAAAAGATATATAAACCCATTTTCCTAGTTCCAACAGACCTCACTACCTCTGAAGATGCTTGCCATAGATGCAGGCGAAACGTCAGGAGAGAATGCCTCTAGACCATGGCCATACAGCCCGAAAAAACCTACAACAACCCAGTGATTCCGGCCATGAAAGCCTTCGACAATACAATAATAATAGTGATGATAATAATAATAATAATAATAATAGACATATTCTATTTTTATCCGCCTCTTCTTATGGCTTGAGGCAGGACACAGCATGGTTAAAACATATAGATAAAGCCAAGGGTCATAAAATACATGTATTACTAATAATACATTTTATTTGTCAACAGCCTCTCCTTATGGCATGAGCCTGCGTACGAACCCACGCGATTTCTTTGATCATCTGGAGAGGCCCTGCTCTCGCTCCCACCTCCTTCGCAAGCGCGATTGGTAGGGATGAGGGAGAGGGCCTTCTCTATGGTGGCCCCCTGAATCTGAAACTCACTCCCCAAGGATATCAGACAAGCCCCACTTTGGCAGTCTTTAGGAGGAGCCTGAAAAGGTGGCTCTTCCAGTGTGCCTTCCCTGAATAAAGGAAACAATCCCTTGCAAAATATCCTGAGAAGCACTTAAATTAACTGGTGGGTTGCTCTCTACTTTTGGTGTAAAACCCTACTACTAGATACATCCTCTGTTCATGTCCAGCATTTATTTTTAAAGTTTTAACTACTCTTTCTCTTAGGCAATCCCTTGTTTGCCAAGGATGTTTGTCTTCCAGTGTTCTTGTGGGTCCGTATGTGGCTGTGGAGCCCTATTCTTGCTCTGCATCTTCTTCCGTAGTGAGGGCATTGGTTTCCAGGTGGAAGGCGGTCTCGGTCAGAGTTGGCTTGACGCGCCTTCCTCTTGGCACGTTTCCCTCTTTCACCCTCAATTCGTGCCTCTTCAAATTCTGCAGCACTGCTGGTCACAGCTGACCTCCAGCAGAAGCGGTCAAGGGCCAGGACTTCCCAGTTCTCACTGTCTATGCCAGAGTTTTAAAGGTTGGCTTCGAGCCCATCTTTAAATCTCTTTTCCTGTCCAACAACATTCCGTTTTCCGTTCTTGAGTTCAGAATAGAGCAACTGCTTTGGGAGATGGTGGCCGGGCATCCGGACAACGTGGCTGGTCCAGCTGAGTTGATGACGGAGGACATCGCTTCAATGCTGGTGGTCTTTGCTTCTTCCAGCACGCTGACATTTCCCCGCTTGTCTTCCCAAGAGATTTGCAGGATTTTCCAGAGGCAGCGCTGATGGAATCATTCCAGGAGTTGCACGTGACGTCTGTAGACAGTCCACGTCTCACAGGCATAGAGCAGGGTTGGGAGGACAATAGCTTTATAGACAAGCACCTTGGTATCCCTACAGATGTCCCGGTCCTTAAACAGTCTCTGCTTCATTTGGGAAAATGCTGCACTCGCAGAGCTCAGGCGGTGTTGTATTTCGGTGTCGATGTTGACTTTGGTGGAGAGGTGGCTGCCAAGGGAGCGGAAATGATCAACATTTTCTAATGCTACACCATTAAGCTGTATCTCTGGCATTGGGGAGGGGATGGCTGGTGACTGCTGGAACAGCACTTTGGTTTTAACTACTACATCTGGCCCGGCATAGGTTTTTAAATCATTGTGTATTTTGTTTATGTGTGAGTTATATTAATTGTATTGTTTATTTTGCTTATTGCTTGTTGTTTTATTGATGTGTTGTTGGGCTTGGCCTCATGTAAGCCGCTCCGAGTCCCTTGGGGAGATGGTGGCGGGGTATAAATAAAGTTTTATTATTATTACTATATTATTATTCAACACAGCACTATTAAAATGCATAGATTAAAATACAGCAATGCTAATAAAATGTATAGTCAAAGAATCATTGTTTTTAAATTGACTGGGTAGGTCTGATGTGGAAGAGAAAGGCTTTTAATTGTGTTTTAAATTCTGGCATTTCCTTTAGTGGTTTGAAAGTTGGCCTCAAGGTGCATCTCTACTGTAGAGTCAATGCTATAATTCTGCAGTGTAGACGGTCTTGTTTATCGGGACCAGACATGTGTTTGCTTGAGTTGCAAACTCCCTTGAGGAACGTCTTCATTTGACTTGCCCTCCAGAGATGGAGATTTTTACTGCTTTGGGACACTGGAATGGAGGAAGGTGTGTTTCCAAACAGGATTCTTTCCAAGCTCTGGTTCTACCTGAACCTGGGAGCACTTCTGGCGCACAGTAGCTGGGTGAGGCCAAAGGAGAGCTTGTTTGGCTGCTTTGTCAGCTTCCTTCTCCTTATAGCAAGCATGGCCAGACTTCAGCCTTCCCCCAGATGTTTTCGACTTCAAATCCCACAATTCCTAACAGCAGGAGTTGGGCAAAAAACGCCAATGGGATTTTGGCCTGCATCAATAGGAGCATAGTGTCTAGATCTAGGGAAGTCATGCTCCCCATGCTCTATTCTGCCTTGGTCAGACCACACCTGGAATATTGTGTCCAATTCTGGGCACCACAATTCAAGAGAGATATTGACAAGCTGGAATGTGTCCAGAGGAGGGTGACTAAAATGATCAAGGGTCTGGAGAACAAGTCCTATGAGGAGCAGCTTAAAGAGCTGGGCATGTTTAGCCTGAAGAAGAGAAGGCTGAGAGGAGACATGATAGCCATGTATAAATATGTGAGAGGAAGCCACAGGGAGGAGGGAACAAGCTTGTTTACTGCTTCCATGGAGATTAGGACACAGAACAATGGCTTCAAACTACAAGAGAGGAGATTCCATCTGAACATGAGGAAGAACTTCCTGACTTTGAGAGCCGTTTAGCAGTGGAACTCTCTGCCCCGGAGTGTGGTGGAGGCTCCTTCTTTGGAAGCTTTTAAGCAGAGGCTGGATGGCCATCTGTCAGGGGTGATTTGAATGCAATATTCCTGCTTCTTGGCAGAATGGGGTTGGACTGGATGGCCCAGGAGGTCTCTTCCAACTCTTTGATTCTATGATTCTATGTCAAAAGCACTTGGAGGAGGGCCAAAGTTTGCCCATGCCTTCTAAGTGCCTGCCCAGACCTTCTAAGGACTTCTTGAGAATATAATAGGGTCTCTTTGTGTGGAGGTCCTTAAGCAGAAGCTGTGTGGCATCTGTCAAGAGGGTTTGGTTTGTGTTTTCCTGCATTGGAGAAGGGTGTTGGACTGGAGACTCTTCCAGCTATATGATTCTATGGAATGTATGCGCTGGTCAGAGTTCATAACAAAGCACGCCTGGGGAAAAACATGTTTTGTGTTTAGACGTTATGAAATTGCAGGAGGCCAGGCTTTGGCAGTTCCTTCCAAGCCATTCCCTGTGGGCATTTTCTCTTTGCAGGCAGCTTGAAATCATATATATATATATATATATATATATATATATATATATTCAAAATTGCATTCAGATTGTTTGTCCTGCCTTCTTCTCAAACCCACGCTTTAAAGCCCCAGGACTGTGTTCTCTTTATTTTGACTTCAGTGCTTTGATTGCATATATCCGCATGATACGGGGTTGGTTGGACTTTAGGGTTTTGTTCTATTTTGGTCATTTTGACCTCTGCAAATCCTTTCAGATGTTGGCAGGGACTGCTGTTGTAGGTGGCCAGTTAAGTGACTGGCTAAAAGGGTTGTTCGTCTCGATTTAGTTCCTGAAAAAGGGGCCACAATAATATAAAATCAGGAAGCATGGGATGTGTCTGTCCTCTTGAGGGATCTTAAAAGCTTCTTTGCTTTTGGAAGGGTTTTAGTGCGGATTTTTTCTCTTGGTCTGCTTCCATTAATTAACGTGACTTAATGTTTTAAATGTACCTAATTATTGGATTTTATTATGTATTTTATTATGTGTACATTGTTGTTGTTCATTCCTTCAGTCGTTTCCAACTCTTCGTGACTTCATGGACCAGCCCATGCCAGAGCTCCCTGTCAGTCGTCACCACCCCCAGCTCCTTTAAGGCCACGCCAGTCCCTTCAAGGATACCATCCACCCGCCTTGCCATGGTCGGCCCCTCTTCCTTTTTCCTTCCCTTTTCCCCAGCATCATTCTCTTCTCTAAGCTTTCCTGTCTTCTCATGATGTGGCCAAAGGACTTCATCTTTGCCTCTAGAATCCTTCCCTCCATTGAGCAGTTGGGCTTCATTTCCTGAAGTATGGACTGGTTGGATCTTCTGGTGGTCCAAGGCACTCTCAGAATTTCCCTCCCAACACCACAGTTCAAAAGCATCTATCTTTCTTCGCTCAGCCTCACTTCTGGTCCAACTCTCACATCCGTAGGTGACTATGGGGAATACCATTGCTTTAACTATGCGGATCTTTGTTGCCAGTGTGATGTGTCTACTCTTCACTATTTTATCAAGATTGGTCCTTGCTCTCCTCCCAAGAAGTAAACGTCTCCTGATTTTCCTGGCTGCAGTCTATGTCTGCAGTCATCTTTGCACCTAGAAATACAAAGTCTGTCACAGTCTCCACGTTTCCTCCCTCTGTTTTCCAGTTGTCAATCATTCTTGTTGCCATAATCTTGGCTTTTTTGACGTTTAGCTGCAACCCAGCTTTTGCGCTTTCTTCTTTCACCTTGATTAGAAGACTCCTTGGCTCCTCCTTGCTTTCGGCTATCAAAGTGGTGTCATCTGCATATCTAAGGTTGTTAATGTTCCTCTGCCTTTTCTAAACCCAGCTTGAGCATCTGGCAACTCTCGCTCCATGTATTGCTGGAGTCTTCCTTGCAGGATCTTGAGCATTACCTTACTGGCATGAGAAATAAGGGCCCCTGTACGGAAGTTGGAGCAGTCTTTCGCATTTCCCTTTTTTGGTATGGGGATATAAGTTGATTTTTTCCAGTCTGATGGCCATTCTTGTGTTTTCCATATTTGCTGGCATATGGCATGCATCACCTGGACAGCATCATCTTTTAAGATTTTGAACAGTTCAGCTGGGATCCCGTCATCTCCTGCTGCCTTGTTGTTAGCAATGCTTCTTAAGGCCCATTCAACCTCACTCCTCAGGATGTTTGGTTCTAATTCACTCACCACACCATCAAAACTATCCTCGATATTATTATCCTTCCTATACAGATCTTCTGTATAGTCTCGCCACCTTCTCTTGATCTCTTCAGCTTCTGTTAGGTCCCTGCCACCTTTGTTTCTTATCATACCAATTTTTGCCTGAAAATTACCTCCAATGTTTCTAATTTTCTGGAAGAGGTCTCTTGTCCTTCCTCTTCTGTTGTCTTCTTCCACTTCCATGCATTGCTTGTTTAAAAATAGTTCCTTATCTCTTCTGGCCAACCTCTGGAATTGTGCATTAAATTGGGCATATCTCCCCTGATCCCTGTTTCCTTTTGCTTTCCTCCTTTCTTGGGCTACTTCCAGCATCTCAGCAGACAACCATTTTGCCTTGTTGGTTTTTTCTTTCTTTGGGACGTACTTTGTTGCCACCTCCTGAACAATGTCGCGAACTTCTGTCCATAGTTCTTCTGGGACTCTGTTTACTAAATCTAGTCCTTCAAATCTGTTCTTCGCTTCCACTGCATGTGTACATTGGAAGCATCAAATTGTTGCCAGCTAGAAGCCGACCAGATTGGGGAGGTTGAGAAGAGCAGGGTACAAATATCGGAAATAAATAAATAAATGCGTGCTTCTCTTTGGGAGGAGAAAGATGACCCCAAAACCCTCTGTGTTTCAAGCTAAACTCCAAGGCAGCAGCCTTCCCTTTTGGCTCTGCCATCCCAAACAGCGGGGCAGCTGTCACGAGCCATCAGCCTTTAGTTGGGTTTCTTTCTCTTCCTGGCAGAGACCCCACATAACAAACTCACAACAGAAACAGTCCTTCCTATTCTGAGACATTGGGACTGTTCCAGACTATAGCTTCCATCATTTTGGAATACTGTGTCCAATTCTGGGCACCACAATTGAAGAGAGATGTTGACAAACTGGAATGTGTCCAGAGGCGGGTGACTAAAATGCAAAGAAACAGAATGGGGGACAATGCCTGGCTTGAGAGCAGGACGTGTGAAAAAGATCTTGGAGTCCTCGTGGACAACAAGTTAAACATGAGCCAGGAATGAGATGTGGCGGCAAAAAAAGCCAATGGGATGTTGGCCTGCATCAAGAGGAGCTTAGTGTCTAGATCCAGGGAAGTCATGCTCCCCATGCTCTATTCCGCCTTGGTTAGACCACACCTGGAATATTGTGTCCAATTCTGGGCACCACAATTCAAGAGAGATATTGACAAGCTGGAATGTGTCCAGAGGAGGGCGACTAACATGATCAGGGGTCTGGAGAACAAGCCCTATGAGGAGCGGCTTAAGGAGCTGGGCATGTTTAGCCTAAAGAAGAGAAGGCTGAGAGGAGATATGATAGCCATGTATAAATACGTGAGAGGAAGCCACAGGGAGGAGGGAGCAAACTTCCTTTCTGCTTCCTTGCAGGACACAATGGAACAATGGCTTCAAACTACAAGAAAGGAGATTCTCTCTGAACATGAGGAAGAACTTCCTGACTGTGAGAGCCGTTCAGCAGTGGAACTCTCTGCCCCGGAGTGTGGTAGAGGCTCCTTCTTTGGAAGCTTTTAAACAGAGGCTGGATGGCCATCTGTCAGGGGTGCTTTGAATGCAATATTCCTGCTTTTTGGCAGAATGGGGTTGGACTGGATGGCCCATGAGGTCTCTTCCAACTCTAGGATTCTATGATCCCGGACAATAGGGCAAAAGGGAGCTGTAATCTAGAACTCATCTGAGCTGGGAAAGCAGCTGCAAAGATGTGTCTTTTGAGAGTTTGTGGTGGATTTCTAGAATTTTTTTTCCAGCATTTCTAGAAATTGTTTCATATCAGTCTAGATACAGGCATGGGCCAACTTTGGCCTTCCTCCAGGTATTTTGGACTTCAACTCCCACAATTCCTAACAGCCGGTAGGCTCTTAGGAATTGTGGGAGTTGAAGTCCAAAACACCTGGAGGAAGGCCAAAGTTGGCCCATGCCTGTGTCTAGACTGATATGAAACAATTTCTAGAAGGAAGGCTGAAGTTGGCCCATGCCCGGTCAAGAAACTGCTAACTTGGAAGTGAGTCCTCTCTTTACTGTTTCTCAGTAAAGTGCTTTGTTGACCTTCTGTGGGCTTATCAGAGAACCCTATAGAGCTGGAAGCAGGACTCCAAAGTCCATGCAATGCAACCCCCTTCCGAAATGTATCTGTTGCATGGTGTTATGATAGAGGACGCAAACCAATGGATTCACATTGCAAGATAAAGAGAAGGAGACCTAAACATCAGGAAGAACTTCTTGATGGAAAGAGTTGTTAGAAGAGACTGTTTCAGATGATGGTGTGCTCTCCATTTTTGGAGAGATTGGGTGGACGTCTTTCAGATATGCTTCAGATCAGTGGTTCTCAACCTTCTGAATGCCATGACCCCTTAATCCAGTTCCTCATGTTGTGGTGACCCCCAAACCATAACATCATTTCTGTTGCTACTTCATAACTCTAATTTTGCTCCTGTTATGAATCGTCATGTCAATATCTGATATGCAGGATGTATTTTCATTCACTGGACCAAATTTGGCACAAATACCCAATACGCCCAAATTTGAATACTGGTGGGGTTGGCGGGGGGATTGGTTTTGTGATTTGGGAGTTGTAGTTGCTGGGATTTATAGTTCATCTACAACCAAAGAGCATTCTGAACTCCACCAGTGAGTTATGAATCTTGACATGCAGGATGTATTTTCATTCACTGGACCACATTTGGCACAAATACCTGATATGCCCAAATTTGAGTACTGGTGGGGTTGGCGGGGGGATTGGTTTTGTCATTTGGGAGTTGTAGTTGCTGGGATTTATAGTTCATCTACAACCAAAGAGCATTCTGAACTCCACCAGTGAGTTATGAATCTTGACATGCAGGATGTATTTTCATTCACTGGACCACATTTGGCACAAATACCTGATATGCCCAAATTTGAATACTGGTGGGGTTGGCGGGGGGATTGGTTTTGTCATTTGGGAGTTGTAGTTGCTGGGATTTATAGTTCATCTACAACCAATGAGAATTCTGAACTCCACCAACGATGGAATTGAACCCAACTTGGCACACAGAACTCCCATGATCAACAGAAAATACTGGAAAGGTTTGGTGGACCTTGGCCTTGAGTCTGCGAGTTATAGTTCATCTACAACAGAAAATACTGGAAGAATTTGTTGGGCATTGACCTTGAGTTTTGGAGTTGTAGTTCTCCAGAGAGCACTGTGGACTCAAACAATGATGAATCTGGACCAAACTTGTCACGAATTCTCAATATGCCCAGTTGTGAACACTGCTGAAGTTTGGGGAAAGTAGACCTGGGCCTTTGGGAGTTGTAGTTGCTGGGCTTTATAGTTCACGTACAATCAAAGAGCACTCTGAACGCAGCCCACAGTGGATCTGTACCAAACTTGGCACACTACCTACATGGCCAACACTGAATACTGGTGGGGTTGGGGTGGGGCTGTTTTTGAATTCTGGGAGTTGTAGTTCACCAACACCAAAAAGGAAGAGAATGGCAGGCAGAGAGATCTGCCAAAGGGGTTCATAAGACCATCAGAAATCTGGTTTTTTTTATGGTGTTTGGCAACCCCTCTGAAACCCCCTTGCGACCCCCAGGTTGAGAAACACTACTTTAGATGCATCTTGCTTTGTGTCAGAATGGGATTGGACTAGATGACCTTTGGGATCCATTCCAGCCCTTGACTGCGTGATTCCATCCAAACCGCTAGCACTATATTAAGAGAGCCACAGCCAACTATGCAGACGGTGTTTCAAAACACATTATCTGTCCTGTAGCAAACAAGTAGTATTTTTGGAAAAGGAAGATAAAGTAAGTTAAAGGAGAGATAGGGTCTGAATGTAGCCTAAGAAGGGCAGAGGACTCCTTCAGCTAAAATTTGTATGTCAAAGGTTGTCTTTAAGATTGTCTTTTCAAATGCTATTGGAGGAGTCACTTCCATCAGACTTGGATCGATGGACCAGTTAGCAGCTCCTTCGTTAAGGGAATATAGAGAGATAGACTCTGCCTCCTCACCATCATCCTTTGCTTTCGCTGTTGCACAAGTATTGGCACATCGTTGTTCCTAACAGTTCAGAGAGATAACCAGGTACATCAGTCTAACAACTGAGAAGCCTAATTTGCCTTGAGTGGATATTTACCACTAAGAAGAAGATTCACTCAAACAAGTATTTAACTCTTCTCCGGAAGATTATACTTCACAAAAGGGTTATGATTATCTATATAAATAAAAATGTAATGTTCGTTTGTGGGATTAACATAACTCAAAAACCACTGGATGAATTGACACCAAATTTGGGCAAAATACACCTATCAGGCCAATGAGTGACCATCACTCATAAATACACTGAAAAACACAGTGGAAGGGACTTAAAAAGGCAAAAAGACGATACAGCACATGTGCAAAAATGACTCCCCGACCAAACAAAACACACAATAGCATATCCACACTCTCTTGTGGACTACAGCTCCCAGCATCCCCTTGACCAGGCCCTTTAGGAGAGGAGGATGATCCAAATGCACTGCTTCGAAGATGCAAGCTTTCTTCTCCTTGGATTTCTTTGAGAGCATCCCAATCCCTGCATGTTTCCAATTTCCTATTCCTGGACTGCAACTCCCAGAAACCCTCCCGATAGATAAGATAGATAGAGATATGTAGGTAGGTAGATCGATCTGGAGGACTGCTGGGAGTTGCAGTCCAAGAATAGGTAGAGAAGGAAGAAAGGGAAGAAAGAGGAAGGGAAAGAAAAGCGGGGGGAGAGGGAGAGAAGGAAGGAAGGAAGGAAGGAAGGAAGGAAGGAAGGAAGGAAGGAAAAAAAGGAAGGTAGGAAAGGGGGATGGAAGGAAGGAGCGGAAGGAAGGAAGGAAGGAAAGGTAGGAAAGGGGGATGGAAGGAAGGAGACAAAGGAAGGAAGGAAGGAAGGAAGGAAGGAAGGAAGGGAAGGTAGGAAAGGGGGATGGAAGGAAGGAGACAAAGGAAGGAAGGAAGGAAGGAAGGAAGGAAGGAAAAAAAGGAAGGTAGGAAAGGGGGATGGAAGGAAGGAGACGAAGGAAGGAAGGAAGGGAGGGAGGGAAGGTAGGAAAGGGGGATGGATGGAAGGAAGGAAGGAAGGAAGGAAGGACGGAAGGAAGGAAGGAAGGAAGGAAGGAAGGAAAGGGGGATGGAAGGAAGGAGACGAAGGAAGGAAGGAAGGAAGGAAGGAAGGAAGGAAGGAAGGAAGGAAGGGAAGGTAGGAAAGGGGGATGGAAGGAAGGAGACAAAGAAAGGAAGGAAGAGAGGAAGGAAGAGAGGGGGGGAGGTTGGTCACAGCAGCGCATGGCGGGTACAGCTAGTTCCAAATAATGGGAATGCCAATTAATCTCCAAAAGGGTCATGCTTCCAAAAGGCTATGGAGATTCCAGAGTCTTAAAGTACATTCCATGCAAAGATGTATAGAGCAATGTTGAATGGTTGACTTTACTAACTGGCCTGCCTTTGGGATCAATCGCCTTCTTCAGAGAGGGGTCAGCTGTAAGTTATCAAGTAGAAGGGTGGTCCAAGGATGCAAAAACATAGTTTCCCCCTCTCTCACACCCAATGGAACAGACACGTTTTCCCCATTGCCCCTCTTCCAAAGCCTCTGTGTTGTTGACTTTGTTTTTCTGCCATTTCCCTTTCTTTTCAGGGGGAGGAATCGAAGCCCCTGCTGCCCCCGGCCTCCAGCCCCCCAAATAAGTCCTTAAATGGGACGGAGCCCAGCTGGAACAGCCTGCCTTCTGCCCGGACAGACGAGCAGGCCTTGCTCTCCTCCATCCTTGCCAAGACGGCCATGTGAGTAGCAGCTCTTTTGCCTCATCCAATGTGGAAATCGTCTAAGAGATGCATGGGAAACAGAAATACTGGCCCTAGAGAGACTCTCTAAGGCAGGCATGGGCCAACTTCAGCCCTCCCTCCAGGTGCTTTGGACTTCAACTTTGTATTTTAATTCCTGGCCTTCCCCCCCCCCCCCCCCCTTTTGCAGCAACATCATTGACGTCTCAGCCGCAGACCAGCAGCAGATGGAGCAGCACGAATACATGGACCGGGCCCGGCAGTACAGGTGAGCATTGCCATTACCCTTCAAGGTTATCACTCACACCTTTATATGTCTCCCCACCTTTACCTTTACCTATCCCACTGTTGGCTCATATTGAGCTTGTGTTCTGCTAAGCCTCCAAGATCCCTTTCCCACAGACTGTTTTCAAGCGAGGTGCCACCCACCTTATTCTGCCTTTTTTTTGTCATGAATCCTTTTTGTATCTTAAAATTCTGGGCACCACAATTCAAGAGAGATATTGACAAGCTGGAATGTGTCCAGAGGAGGGCGACTCAAATAATCAAGGGTCTGGAGAACAAGCCCTATGAGGAGCGACTTAAGGAGCTGGGCATGTTTAGCCTGAAGAAGAGAAGGCTGAGAGGAGATATGATGATGGCCATGTATAAATATGTGAGAGGAAGCCACAGGGAGGAGGGAGCAAGCTTGTTTTCTGCTTCCCTGGAGACTAGGACACAATGGAGCAATGGCTTCAAACTCCAAGAGAGGAGATTCCATCTGAACACGAGGAATAACTTCCTGACTGTGAGAGCCGTTCAGCAGTGGAACTCTCTGCCCTGGAGTGTGGTGGAGGCTCCTTCTTTGGAAGCTTTTAAACAGAGGCTGGATGGCCATCTGTCGGGGGTGCTTTGAATGCAATATTCCTGCTTCTTCTTCTTCTTCTTATTATTATTATTATTAACTTTATTTGTACCCCGCTAGCATCTCCCGAAGGACTCGATGTGGCTTACACAGGCCGAAGCCTCAAAACACAATACAATAGAAAACGTAACACAACAATAAACAAAGCAAATCAAAACAATTAAGCAAAACAACAACAATGGCAATACATCAAGACATTATTTAAAACTGGCTCGGCCGGTGCAATGGGGTACAGGGTTAAAAGTGCTGAAATGGTAGGAGGAACGTAGGATAAAAGTGCGGTGTGCAGCGACATTAGTTGTGCTAAAGTGCTAATATGGCTTGGGATGGGGGTTCCTATTCTGAGAAGGCACAGCGGAACAGCCAAGTTTTTAAATTCCTTCTGAAAACTTGACAGAATGGGTTGGACTGGATGGCCCAGGAGGTCTCGTCCAACTCTTTGATTCTATGATTCTATGTTCCTGGCGAGCGTTTGCGCAAGCGTTTGAGCATGGCATCCATTTAACCCTTTCAGTGCTTGACTCGCATTTTTGTAATGAAAAATACCTAGGTAATTTTTAATATTTCTGACAACCCTCTCCCGTCTCCTTTCCTGCAGCACCCGGCTGGCCATGCTGAGCAACAACCTCATGCACTGGAAGAAGCTGCCACCACTGCCCTCACTGACCAACCAGCCCCATCAAGTCCTTGCCAGTGACCCTGTGCCCTTTGCAGACCTGCAGCAGGTAAATTGGCTGAATGGATGGCAAAGAGGACAGAGCAAGAGAGGCTTGGGCAAACATTGGCCCTCTCTCCAGGCGTTTTGGGAGAGCCTAGAGGGAGAGCCAAGGTTTGCCCAGGCCTACACTAAAGACTTTTGGGAAAAAGAAGACGTGATTTCTTCATGCAGGCAGGAAGCAAAACACCTAAAGTTACATAGATCTAGAGTAGCGTTTCTCAGTCTGGGGGTTGGGACCCCGGGGGGTTCGTGAGGGGGTTTCAGAGGGGTCGCCAAAGACCATCAGAAAATATATTTGGATAAAAAAGATAAAGTACACATATGCAAAAGATCTAAAAGAGAATTGGGGGAAAACATAGATGTGGTGATGTGGTGGCAAAAAAATGTGATGCGGCAGCAAAAAAAGCCAATGAGATTTTGGTCTGCATCAAGAGGAGCCTAGTGTCTAGATCTAGGGAAGTCCTGCTCCCCATGCTCTATTCCACTTTGGTTAGACCACATCTGGAATATTGTGTCCAATTCTGGGCACCACAATTCAAGAGAGATATTGACAAGCTGGAATGTGTCCAGAGGAGGGCGTCTCAATTGATCAAGGGTCTGGAGAACAAGCCCTATGAGGAGCGGCTTAAGGAGCTGGGCATGTTTAGCCTGAAGAAGAGAAGGCTGAGAGGAGACATGATAGCCATGTATAAATATGTGAGAGGAAGCCACAGGGAGGAGGGAGCAAGCTTGTTTTCTGCTTACCTGGAGACTAGGACGCAAGGGAACAATGGCTTCAAACTACAAGAGAGGAGATTCCATCTGAACAAGAGGAAGAACTTCCTGACTGTGAGAGCTGTTCAGCAGTGGAACTCTCTGCCCCGGAGTGTGGTGGAGGCTCCTTCTTTGGAAGCTTTGAAACAGAGGCTGGATGGCCATCTGTCAGGGGTGATTTGAATGCAATATTCCTGCTTCTTGGCAGAATGGGGTTGGATTCTATGATTCTATGAGTCTATGACCCCAAAAAAGCTGGGGAAAATTTATACCAACACGAGCACAAATTGTTGGAAGTGCAAAGTAAAAGAAGGAGTTCTGCGTTCCAAGCTTGGTTCAATTCCACCGTCGGTGGAGTTCGGAATGCTCTTTGATTGCAGGCAAACTATAACTCCCAGCAACTACAACTCCCAAATGACAAAGTCAACCTCCCCCAACCCCACCAGTATTCAAATTTGGGCATATTGGGTATTTGTGCCAAATTTGGTCCAGTGAATGAAAATACATCCTGCCTATCAGATATTTACATGATGATTCATGACAGGAGCAAAAGTACAATTATAAAGTAGGAAAGAAAACGATGTTATGGTTGGGGGTCACCACCACATGAGGAGCTGTATTAAGGGGTCGCGGCATTAGGAAGCTTGAAATAGATATAATAATAGATATTTATATGATTTAATGTTATAATATTACATTATATAATGTTAATAATATAAAAATGTTAATAATATAATATAATGTAATATATTATATATACATATAATATTTATAATATTATAATGTAATGCAATATAATACTAATATTAATATATTATAATTATATATTTATATTCCATGTAATATTACTAATAATATTACAATATAATGATATAATACAGTGTTTCTCAACCTTCCTAATGCCGCGACACCTTAATACAGTTCCTCATGTTGTGGTGACCCGCAACCATAACATTATTTTCGTTGCTACTTCATAACTGTAATTTTGCTACTGTTATGAATCGTAATATAAATATCTGATATGCAGGATGAATTTTCATTCACTGGGCCAAATTTTGCAGAAACACTCTATACGCCCAAATTTGAAAACTGGTGGGGTTGGGGAGATTGGGAGTTGTAGTTGCTGGGATGTATAGTTAACCTACAAACAAAGAGCATTCTGAACTCCTCCAATTATGGAATTGAGCCAAACTTGGCACACAGAACTCCTGTGACCAACGGAAATTACCAGAAGGGTTTGGTGGGCATTGACCTTGAGTTTTGGAGTTGTAGTTCACCTACATCCAGAGAGCATGGTGGACTCAAGCAATGATGGATCTGGACCAAACTTGGCATGAATACTCAACGTTCACAAATGTGAACACTGGTGGAGTTTGGGGGAAATAGACCTTGACATTTGGGAGTTGTAGTTGCTGGGATTTATAGTTCACATACAATTAAAGAGCATTCTGAACCCCACCAATGATAGAATTGGGTCAAACTTCCTACACAGAACCCCCATGACCAACAGAAAAATACTGTGTTTTCTGATGGGCTTTGGTGACCCCTCTGACACCCTCTTGTGACCCCCCCTAGTGGTCCCGACCCCCAGGTTGAGAATCACTGTTATGTTAATAATATAAAAATGTTAATAATATAATGTAATATATTATATATACATATAATATTTATAATATTATAATGTAATGCAATATAATACTAATATTAATATATTATAATTATATATTTATATTACATGTAATATTACTAATAATATTACAATATAATGGTATAATACAATATAGAAATATTTAATACTGATATTGTACTAGGCTAATAATAATGTGTGTGTGTGTGTGTGTGTGTGTGTGTGTGTGTGTGTGTGTATGTATATATAGTTACATAAATAAATAAGTAAGTAAATAAATAGAGGCTTGCCCCACAGGGTCCCTAATGGCGCCTTACCCACAAGACTGAATATTTCTTCCCTTCCAGTGTTGACTCTTCCCTCCTTCCTTCCTTCTTTCCTTCTCTTCTCCAACCCTCAGGTCTCCCGGATAGCTGCTTATGCCTACAGTGCCCTGTCCCAGATCAGAGTGGATGCGAAAGAGGAACTGGTTGTACAGTTTGGGATCCCGTAACGGCGCCCGCCTCCCTCCGCCCCGCGCTCCCTGCACTCCTGCCTCTCCTCTCATCTCCACGGACGGCTTCTCACTGCGGCGGAAACTCGGACGGAGACAAGATACACTGAATTTTTTTCTACTCCTCGCCACAGAGACCATTGATTGGCACACCTGAGAGGTGCAAAGGGAAGATGGCCGCCCCAAAGGCGAGGGACGGCACGGCCCGCGCGGCTCCCCTTTCACCGCTCTGGATCTCCGCGGAATGCCCGGCCGGCAGTCGGTTCCCCTTTGGAATGGTTTCTCGTCCTGCGGCCCCTCCTGTTGTTCACGTTTGGGAGTCGGGGGCGGAAAGGAATGGGGTCCTTTTCAAGAACGGAAACCACGGCTGGCGAGGGGCTCCATGCCCTTCTCTCTCTCTCTCTTTCTCTCGGTGTGTAGCCCTCTCCTCCTTCCTTCCTTTTACATAGCTCCACTGTTCATTTTGTTTTAATTTTGGTTTTGGCTCAACTAGATTAAAATATAAATACCTTCATCCAGGCACAAGGCTCGTTCTTTCCTCCATCCCTCCTTTCTCTTCCTTTTCCCCTTCCTTCTTTTCCTCCCTCTTCCCTTACTTGTTTCATTTCCCCTCCCCCCTCCCTTTTTCTTCTTCCTTCCTCCCTTCCTTCTTTCCTCCTCTTTCCCTTCCCTTCTTTTCCTTGTTTCTTTCCTTCCTTTCCTCCTTTCTCCTCTTCCTTTTCCCCTTCCTTCCTTTCCTCCTTTCTCCTCTTCCTTTTCTCCTTCCTTCTTTTCCTCCCTCCCTCTTCCCTTAATTGTTTCATTTCCCCTTTCCCCTCCCTCCCTTTTTCTTCTTCCTTCCTCCCTACTTTCCTCCTCTTTCCCTTCCCTTCTTTTCCTTGCTTCTTTCCTTCCTTTCCTCCTTTCTCCTCTTCCTTTTCCCCTTCCTTCCTTTCCTCCTTTCTACTCTTCCTTTTCCCTTTCCTTCTTTTCCTCCCTCCCTCTTCCCTTACTTGTTTCATTTCCCCTTCCCCCCTCCCTTTTTCTTCTTCCTTCCTTCCTTTCCTCCCTTCTCCTCTTCCTTTTCCCTTTCCTTCTTTTCCTCCCTCCCTCTTCCCTTACTTGTTTCATTACCCCTTTTCCCCCCCACCCTTTTTCTCCTTCCTTCCTTCCTCCCTTCTTTCCTCCTCTTTCCCTTCCTTCCTTCCCCCCTTCTCCCCCTTTTCCTTTTCTCCTTCTTTTCCTCACTTTTCCCCTCTTCCCTTGCTTGTTTCATTTCCCCCTTTCTCCCCTTCCCCTTTTCTTTCTTTCTTCCTTCCTTCCTTCCCTCTTTCCTCTCCTCTTCCTTTTCCTCCTCTTTCCCTTCCTTCCTTTCCCCGTCTCCCACTTCCTTTGTCCATGTTTCCCTTTCTCCTCCCTTTCCTTCCCTTCATTCACCCTTCTCTCCCTCCTTTTCTCCTCTCCCTTCCTTCCTCTCCCCTTCATTTCTTTCCTTTTCCCCTTCCCTCCTTTTTCCATCCCTTCCTTCTCCACTTCCCTTTCCTACTTCTCACCCTCCCTTCCTTTTTCCCTTCCCTCCTTCTCGACTTTCCCTCCTTCTCCCCTTTCTTTCTTTTTCCTCTTCCTTCTTTCCCTCCCTCCCTCCTTCCTCTCATCTTTCTTCCTTCCCTCTTTCTCTCCATCTTTCCTTCTCCCTCTTCCTTTTCCCCTTCCTTTCCTTTTTCTCTCCCTCCCCGTCCTTTCCTTTCTTCCCCCTTTCTCTCCCTCCCTCCTTCCCTCTCTCCCTCCCTCCTTCCTCCAGTTAAAGGAAATTGTGTGTGTGTACTGCAGTTCCTATTATCCACATCCAATGGGTGAAGAATGTTGGGAATTGGAAGTCCTACAACTCCTAGTTGGCTGCATAGATGAAGCACTGCTTTCTACAGGGTTAAAGGAGTGTGTGTGTATACTGCAGCTCCCATTATCCACAGCCAGTGGGTGAAGAATGTTAAGAATTGGAAGTCCTACAACTCCTAGTTGGTTGCATAGATGCAGCACTGCTTTCTACAGGGAAACTCCAGTTGAAGGAGTGGAAATTGTGTGTGTGTACTGCAGCTCCCATTATCCACAGCCAATGGGTGTAGAATGTTGGGAGTTGGGAGTGCTATGACATCTAAAAAAATGCATGGTTGCAGCATCATTTTCTGCAGAGAAACTCCAAGAGTGGGGATTGCATATGTGGCTGTACTGCGACTCCCATTATCCACTACCCCTGAAAGATTGCATGATTGCAGCACCATTTTCTACAAGGGAAACTCCAGTTGCAAGGAGGAGTGGGGGTCATGTTTGTGTTTGTACTGCAGTTCCCATTATCCACACCCAATGGGTTAAAAATGCTGGGAGTTGGAGTCCTACAACGCCTGGAAGATTGCATGATTGCAGCACCATTTTCTACAGTTGCAAGGCGGAGTGTGGATCATGTTTGTGTTTGTACTGCAGCTCCCATTATCCACACCTAATGGGTTAAGAATGCTGGGAGTTGGAGTCCTACAACGCCTGGAAGATTGCATGATTGCAGCACCATTTTCTACAAGGGAAACTCCAGTTGCCAGGAGTGGGGATCATGTTTGTGTTTGTACTGCATCTCCCATTATCCGCACCTAATGAGTTAAGAATGCTGGGAGTTGGAGTCCTACAATGACTGGAAGATTGCATGATTTCAGCACCATTTTCTACAGGGGAAACTCCAGTTGCAAGGAGTGGGGGTCATGTTTGTGTTTGTACTGCATCTCCCATTATCCGCACCTAATGAGTTAAAAATGCTGGGAGTTGGAGTCCTACATCTGGAAGATTGCACAGTTGCAACGCCATTTTCCGCAGGGATGCTCCAGTTAGAGCAAGAGTGGTCACTGCACATGTGTTTGTGTTGTGACCTCCCATTCCGTGGCATCCCTATGCATCACTTGCTAAGCAAAGATGCTTCAAGACTTTATTTCTAAACAGAGGGTCCCAGCCCAAGCGCCACCTCAGAAGTCGTCCCGTTTCTTGCGCACCCTTTTGGGCTTGATGTTCATGCGCCGCCAGACGTTGGCCGTGGAGCGGTCTAGCTTCGTGACGCCGCTGAAGTCGAAGGATTTCAAGTTGGGCAAAGTGGAGACCACGTAACTCCTGCAAAGGAGGACAGGGTCAGCAGAAGGATACAACCGTTCAATAGGCCAATCATCGAGCCTCAACCAATTCAACATAGTTTCTGCCGCCAAAACAAAGTTTCTGGAGGGGAACAACGACTTTCAAACTACGTGCAGCACAATTAAACAGGAAATAATACGAGGGTTGGATGAAAAGTAATGCCTCCAGCTTCATTACTTGTGTATGGATGAGAATATTTCAATAAATCAAATGCAGAAACAATACTTCGAATGTGCTCTTTAACGACCACTATCCACTTTCCCACATAATCACCAGACGATTGGATACATTTCTGCCAACGATGAACAAGTTTTCTTTGAAGCCGTCACGGAAGAAGTCGACACTCTGTTTCCGCAACCAGCGTCTCACAATTCTCTCTATGTCTTAATCAGAAGCATAACGAGGTCCCCGCAGATCTTCCTTCATAATTGGGAACAGATGGAAGTCAGACGGTGCTAAATTTGAACTGTATGGAGGATGTCGTACGCTGGTGAGATCCAGTCTCTGAAGTTTCAAATCTGTGTGCTTTAATTTCAGGCGTCAGCATCCTGGGTACCCATCGTGCACAGATCTTCCGATAGCCAAGCAAAGCAGTAACGTGACCCACACGTTCTTGTGAAATGCCGATTGTGCTTGAAATTTCTTTCCGAGTGATAC